>NC_079160.1:63383266-63683682 GCF_947563725.1 Argiope bruennichi
GGACAGATCTAGATAAAAGCTTCCTCTAATTTGTAGTACAGAAAACACTGTTTCAGTCGCAGATTTTTAAATGTAATTATGGCGATGTAAATAATGAAGCATCTATTTAATTGTAATAAATTACTAGAAGGGGGTTCTATGAAGCACATAAACATTTTTTTCTTTATTAAACAAAAGACTCTCGATCTGTGCACTGACTATTATCAATTTTAAAATTGGTTTTGGAAAGACAATATTCACAAAACTACTTCTTAAACTTCATCAAAACTCCATTTCATCACTCCCCCCCCTGCGAAAAAAAACCTTTATGATTATATTTTCTGTCTTAAATTTTCTTTGCCACAAACCTAAATGCATACAAAAGTGAGACATAATGTAAAGAAATTAAAAGAATATTCATTGATAATAATTATTAACGAATTTAAACGAACAATTTCGACCAGTGATGATTTTCTAACATTTCCTCTATTATAAGTATATTTTGATAAATCTCATCGGTTTTTTTCCCCCCAATAACTCGAAATTTTGAAATATGACACAATTTGAGGAGCCGCTATGAGTGAATGTCTCGACTAACAAAGTAATGATGATTAGCAACTTCAGTGTTAGAATCGAGTGAAAAAATGCGTCACCTCTCCAATTCTCTCTCTCTTTTCCCTTGTTCGAGTCAACCTTTTTCTTCAGTCTTGGTTTGGTAAGTCAATTCATTGCTTTATATGATGGGATGAGGCTCAGAAATCATTTAGAAGTGATATTTTCCCATTAAGTTGAAAAATAACACGTGTAAAAAAAAGCTGTCCCGATTTGTTTTGTAATTCGTTTCTTTCCTTACGTTACAAAATTTTTTAAAATATTGTTTTTAAAAAATGGAAATTTTGCCATTCATATTTAAAAGGTGTTTTTCAGATGGTTCGATTTTAAGAGGCAAATCATTCGCACTTAAGAACGAAGTTCGAAATCCATAAAATAGTTATGGGTTCCCAATTACATAGCTGCATACGCTTAATTTTCTATATTGTTTTTTACTAACATGAATATTTAGATTACTGAATATCTTAGTACTCAAAACTAGTACTTTTTTAGCATTCGTTCTGTTACAACAAATTCTGTTAATAAACCTAAGATAAAAACGAATCTACCAGGCCTGCGCAGGCCATTAGTAGGTAGGCATTGAATCAAATATTTTTAATGCCACTGACCTAATATACTGTAAGTGTTGCCAAATCTTATAGTTAAATAACGCTGTTCTTGGGAGTCGCATAAGAGAATTATTTATACAGATACTGTTTTTCTACTAATATTTAAATTTGACATTGTTAAATATCTTAGCATTCCAAACCAGGCTAAGAATGAATAAAAGTTTGAAAACTCCAGCCGGTAAACCTATTAAAAAATTGAATCGACTAAGCTAGTGCAGGTAGCTAGTAGCTAGGCATTGAATCAAGCACTTTTAATGCCACTGGCCTAATATACTGTACTTGTTGCCAAATCTTATACTTAAATAATGCGTTTTTTGGAAGCCGCATAAGAGAATTAATTATAAAGATAATGTTTTTTCTAGTAATATTTATAAGTGGCATCGCTAAATAGCACTCGAAACGTGGATGCGAGTGAATAAAAGTTTAAAAACTCCAGTCGGTAAACCTAAGAAAAAAACAGAATCAACATGCAGGTCTTTAGTAACTAGGTATTGAATCAAGCATTTTTAATGCCACTGGACTAAAATACTGTGCGTTTTGTTAAATCTTATAGTTAAATAACACGTTTTATAGGACCACATAAGAGAATTTTTTATAGATACCTATTAGTTTTCTGTTAATATTTATATTCGACATTGCTAAATATTTCAGCTCTCGAAACGAGACTGCAAGTGAATGAAAGTTTAAAACATCCCGTTAATAAATCTAAGAAAGAAATTGACCAAGCCAGCGCAGGCCATTAGTAGCTAGGAATTGAATCTGGCACATGTAATGCCACTGGACTAAAATACTGTACTTGTTGCCAAATCTATAGTTAAATAACACGTTTTTTGGGAGAAAGCATAAGAGAATTATTTATACAGATATAGTTCTTCTACTTGCATTTATATTTGGCATTACTAAATATCTTAGCACTCGAAACGAGTGAATAAAATTTTACCCCCTCCCCCCGTCGGTAAACCTAAGAAAAAAATTGAATCGGCATGGTCTGCGCAGGTTATTAGCAGCGAAGCGTAGGAAGTGTGGTCAAGCTTTTTTAATGCCACTGGCCTATTACGAAACAATCCGCTTTCATTTATTATAAAATTTGTTTTTGTTCAAATCTGCCGCAAGAATGATGCGTCAAGAAAAAGCAGCCGCGACGGGGTGAAAAACCGATCCGCACCACAACAAAAACGTGTTGCGTCTTCAGTTGGTCTAATGCCAGACGAATCAAAGTCGGTTCTCAAGGGAAGGAAGGTCAAATTCAAAGGCACACAAAGAAAGGATTTTGGTTTTAAAGACGAACATGAAAAAAAAAAAAAAAAAAAAAAAAACCTCAAATATTTTAAAATTTTTAAATAGTTCTTATACATTTTCAATAATTATTTTCAATGATATTTGCATGGTAAATTATTCTTAACTAATATTAAATTCTAACTAAAATCAAAACATGAGCTTTTTTCGAAATAAATAATGTGATTCTTTAACCTGTACTATTATACACAGTATATACAAAGATACATAATCTAATCTTCTATATAAAGATGCTGTTTGTTGAATATTGAGAAAATATACTTTCTAAGCAATAATTAAAAAAAATCAAAAGAAAAATTGAGTTACAGCTAAATATTAAACTGATGTTTTAAAAAAAAATCGGATTAAAACAAAATCCATTTAGTATCAAAATCCAGAAAAGTTTCAAATCAAACTTTACAAAGATTTTTATGAGGTTTAAAAAACATTACGTTTTTGAGAAATTCTGATTCAAACTACACTGTCATTGAAAAAAAAATCTGTATGAAGCTTTTAAATTATAATTTTAACAAAATAAGAAGAATTTTAGAGAGATAATAGCATTTCCATTTTAAGAACTATATAAGTTTAATTCACAATAAATTGTTCTGATTTAGCCAATGGTTTCGTTTCTTAATTTTTTCAACATGACCTCATATATTTGATAGTTCTTATGATTTCAAAAATTGAGCTTTCCCAATGTTTCAGCATGACTTCAGATATTTAACAGTTCTTATGACTTAGAAAACTGAAATCCAATGACTCAAACCACACAGATAAAAAACGAATTTATTGAAGGAATCCAATAAGGTAGATAACTCTTTTACGAACGCTACAAGGCATCCCATATCAACAGAATATATTTCCCTCCAGCAAGGGCTTAACTCTGCTCCCTTGGAAACGACTAACGAGTCCTGCGGTGGGGCTTCACTGATTAACAAGATGACCTTCCTCCAGTCCCCCCCCCTCACACACCCACTCTTTTACTCGAAATCTCATCTAACACCCACCCTTCTGCCTGAGTTCGTCCAATGCACCGTAAACCAAATAAAATTGCTCGACCGGGGTAGGGGGTGGTCCATTTCCCCCTTCCCTCAGGGGGTCCACCTCATTTCCTTTCCCCCTCCTGTTGTCCATCCCGATCGATGGACGGATGGACGAGGACTGCGCACGTGCACATTTCCCTCCCTTTCAAAAAAAAAGTTGCTGAAAAGGATGAAAGAGTGCGAGGAGAGAAAGTAAAAATTGGATTTCATAGTGCATGACTACTTTTCTCATTATTATTTAAATCGTGAACTATCAACACCCCTTGCCATCATCTGCCACACATTGAAATCCTTCTCATTTGATAAACAGTTAGTATTGGATTGTAAAGTTAGCATATGATTAACAGAGCTTAATGTTTCATCTTGATTCACTATTGGAAACTCCAAAGACCTCAACTTATTCAAGTGGCGTAGCAAAAAGTGGACACGAGGAAAGTGTAGACGCTTTGGACGTCATTTTTAACAGTTTCCATGAAAATCATATCATTCATTTTACGTTCATTAGCGTTCATTTTACGTTTTAATCTTTTCCAGGACCATGGGAAATACGTTTCCCACCAAATTAAGTCCTTGCATGAAGTTATGTAGTTTGGCATAAGTTCTGACAAATTTTTTAATAAGACAGAAACTTAGATGCTTCAGTTTCTTATCTCGCACAAAATGGGGTGTCTTGATTTGTTTCGTAATTATTTATTAACCAAATTAATTAATTAATCAAATTAATTTATCTAATAAGCTAAATTAATCACTTTCTTAAACTAATTTCAGTCCTAAAAATAATATTTTTTATTTAATACATAATGACTAGAAGAAAATGGTCTTTTAAAGGGTAAAAGACAGAAAACGACAAATGAGACAGGGAAAAAGAGGTGAAAATTAAGTACTAAGACTCAGAAGCTATTTTAGACACAAATTCATTATAAACTGATGTCACAAGTCAGGTTAGAATCAGAATGTTTAAATTTCAGAACTAATATTTTTCAAAATGGCGGACAATTCGGTCAGTGGTACGCCGATGGAGCAGAAGAAAAATTTGGTACATAATCTCAGTAGCCAGTCTTAAAAATGACATGGAGATAAGACATTGATGCGTTTAATTCAGTTTTTTAAAAGTCAAATATCAAGAGAGAGCAAAAAAAGTCATGTCCATAATCCTCGCCAAGATGTTGATATCAACTGTGAGTGAATAAATCATATATCTTGGGCGCCCCCTTCACCTCAGCACGCCACTGCATTTGATAAGTCTAAAACCTAAGCTTACAATCTATAGATCAAGAAATGAATGCCTTACCATATATATCTATATACTTATAATAAAGCTCAATGTGTGTGTGTGTGTGTGTGTGTTGGCGCTCTACAGGCCAGGTCATTTGACATACAGCTATCAAATTTGGTACATGTATACCTTAGAGGTCGGGAATGTGCACCTGGGGTCTCTTTTTTTGAAATTTTAATTATTAATTAAAAACTAACTTTCCCGCCAAAAAAATCTTCCATTTTCCCCACCGCCAACTTTTCCGCCAAAAAAATCTTCCATTTTCCCCACCGCCAACTTCAATTTTTTTTTCTCCCAACAGAAATGAGGCTAGGGTTAACATTTTTCGGCGGATTATTTCAAATGATTCTGTTTATTTTCTTAATGTTTTATGCATTTAGAATTAAACATTGTTAATTAATCCATGTTTCAGATTCATTCTGAAGTACTTTTGAATTAAAATAACACAGAATAAAGGAAATTAAAAATGTATAATCTGCATACCGTTACCCCAACTGGCGTAGAAAAATTCACGCATTTGCGTTACCGGAGCTGGCGAAGAAAATTCACGCATGCGCATTTTGAATGTTGCCATGACAACCGTTATCAACGGCTGATTTAAATTATTTTTAGGTTAGTTGCATGCTTTTGTAAGTAAATTGTATTTATGTTAGTTATATATTTTTTTTTGTATATGCTTATAGTTTTAAGTACATCGTTTTTTAAGTAATTTCTTTACAACCTGTTTTCAACCGTTTATTTTAAACGATTCGTTTCATTTTCTTAGTGTTTGATGCATTTAAATTTAAACATTGTTAATTAATCGATCTGCTCATAATGAATCTAAGAAAATTTTGTTGACCAACTCTTGAGATATTACATAAATTAAAAAAGATATTCTTTAGTGCCCATAAAGTTTAAACGCTGAGTGACTCTATTTTCAGTAATCAGATTATAAAAAAATGCTTTGTTTCAGTAAAAAATATTATTATATTAATTGAAGATAAATTCTTTCCACTTTAATTTAAAGCATAAATTCTACGGGTGCTAACAGAAAATGAGAGATACATATTACATTATGACTGAAGGCCTTTATAATATTATGAATGAATTATATGATAATCAAAATTTGAAGTTTTAAAATATTTTGATGAAGAAGCTATTAAAGTAGAAATTGCATAAAATATTTAATTATTAAAATTTTAACGAACATTAAGATTGGCGAACCGGCTGGTCGCCAAAGGCGGCTAGTATATATATAAGGATACCGGTTCAGATGTCATTCTTATCATATGAATAGAATACGCTTAGAATTAGGGAGTCTTTTCTCAAATAAGCTTAGTTTAGCTATACGAAATGATAGTTTAATTAGTTAATTAATAAGATTTTCAAATACTATTCGAACTTATTAATCCATTTTCAAAGTAGATAATAAAATATTTGTGCAAATTAACAATTATCTGAACAATTGATTTTTTTTCTATTTTAATATGTTGGTTAAGTTCGGAGTGGTAAGAATTTCAATTGCAGATCCTTTTTTTTAAAAATAATAATATATTAAATTAAAAAAAAGGGGGGGGGGAATAAGAGAGGGTGGACAAAACATCGCAATTGTCGATTAATTTTTTTAAATTCGAAAATACGAATTTCATTGTACGTGGTAAAAATGGACAAGGTTTGAAAAAGTTGAAATCTTTTCTTAAAAATTCTCAAAATAAAGAAATATTATATTCTTAAAATAAACTTTTCGGTCAAGAAAGTCAAATTAGTATGAAAGCTAATTTTTGCATTTATATTTAACATCTTAACGAAGATTTATTTTTATGTAACATTTTAAGTTACAGCAACAATGTAATTTCACGTCTAATCAATCAAATAATATGGCATTTAATAATTAAAATCAACCAAAAAGTTTTATTTGTAACCAAGCTAAAAACAAACTTCAAACATTAAGCGTTCCATCTACGCCGGAAGAATATCATTACTCTACAATCGACTTTCTTTCATAAAGAAAGCATTTAATTTTTCAAGCCATCAGATGTTTCCAAGACGTGACGACAAATTAACATCCTAGAAAAAAGAAAAATGACAACACGGAAACAAAGACGAAACATTGGGTCCAGCTTTTACTGTCCCGTAACGCCCAAAAGAGGCACTGAAGTGAAAGAGGGGGAGAGAAGAAAAGAAGTGAAAAGGTCCGGTCACGTTTCGTGTGACGTCATAGAACGTGTGCCGTCCCCCCACCTTATCAACAGCGTGCAGTAGGAGAGGATGAAGGGAAGAAGAGTATTTGATAGAGGAGTCAATTCCGGCTGGAGGTTCCAAAGGGTGTTACAGAGACTTATCTCTGCATCAAGTTGGACAAAAATGGCTGCTAATTTCCCAAATTGAAAGATCATATATCGGAGGGTTTAAACAATGAACCGCATTGTATATCAGCAATCATTTAGATAAATATATGTCTACTATCAAAAAACCATTAAGCATTTAATATAATTTTTTTTGGTTTAAATTTTGATGATATATTCGCCGCTTTTCGAAAGTAAACAGCACAATTTTATAAACTAGAAGATATGCCCTCTTGATGATTATCCTGTTAACAATATCTTATATTAAGTAACTAAAATTCATGCACATTATAATGACAATACTTAATCTGATTTAAATCTAATTAATTTCCGAATTTTATCTTAGTTTAACCCATATTAACTTCATTCTAAAATGACCTCTTTATCTCCTGCTCCAATTTCACCTTTTTTATTTAATTAACCCTACAAGAGCTTTGTAAAACTGCTTTAATCAGCAGTTTTACAAATTCAATTTATATATATATAAATTGAATTCATAATGATTGCTTTTGGATTGACAGTTTCTCATGCTTAGCAAAGTCTTTTGAAAGATACCTACATTTCCCTTATCTAAATTGACACATGTCAAAGAAATTCCTATCAGACTCTCATAGTATAAAATCAGTAGAGAAAATATTTCGGTCTCTTTTGCTCTTCTCTTATGTCGTGGATTGACGTATCTCGACGCTTCTTTCTTGTGCATAAATTATGCCTCCCTGTATGGAATAAAGCGAAGTTTTAAAATTTTCAAAAGTGTCTTCTCTCTTCGGCCATGTCACCGCTTAAAAAATATGTCTTACACACGCATGCGCGAGCTGTCACACACACACATACGTATAAAGAAAGAGAGAAAGCATTTACCAAATATATGGCATAATGTCATCTCTCCAGCTCGGTTTGTTTTTTTGTTTTTTGTTTGTTTTTATATATACTCGTTCACTTACGCATAGACATACAGACGGAAAGTAAACAAGTGGTGAGATTGATACAAATCTAACAAAGGTCTACAATTCTGCTGATAAAACCAGCAACATTTCATCTTTTTAGCTCTTTGTGCTCAAATGTGAGCAATCAAGCTCAAATGTACATGGTTCGAAGTCAGGTAAGGAATTTTTCGAACACAATTTAATACAGACCTCGAATTTTGTTTCCAAGAATATATGCCAATTTTTATTTATCAAGCTGCGTCACAGCTATTCAAATGAGAGCAGTTGTTCCGTCTTTGAGTTACAGTGTTCAAACCAACAAATGTAGACATAAAAATGATTAAACTCCCTTCCCACCAGGATAAGAAGCTTAAATTGGGAAACTCTTAAGAATCTGTTACTTGTCCGCCATAGCAAGTCCAGCAATGACATATTTGACAAATAAGCTATTAACCTCTTCGCCTTGAATACTTTAACTATACTAACCATTTTTTAATTTAACTATAGTTTATTAACTACTTTTACCACTAAGAAGAGCAAATTAGGAAATGCGCCCACATAAAAGAATCATTTTAAAGGACCCAGTGGTTCCAAGACAGGGTCGATTTTCCAGTTTAATGAAATATGCGACAACTCAGTATTTTCTACGTCGAAATTCAGCTGACAATCGAAATTTCTCCAAAATTAATTAATTAATTAACAGAAGAACAATTCGTCCACTTAATTTAATCAAAGACAACATATTTAATGCACATATAAAAAGATGAATATAAGGCTTGAATGTCTTTTAATACAAATTTAAAGTTTTTCTTTTTCTTCAAGACAAGAAAGATATGATTGTCAGCTTTTGAAGTCCAGAAATCAGTTAAAATATAATTAAAAATTAAGCAAGTTTTAAGTATTTTTTTAGCTACATGTTCCAAAATTATTAGCTCACAAAAAAGATTTTTATATGGTCGTTTAATTTAAAAAAAACTATCATCCTAATGACATAAATTTTATCTTCTTACAATTTTTTCATCTATTTTAATAAGTTTTTAAAATTAAATTTGAATACAAAATCTGTAATAATTTTTAGTTATTATTGTGAGGTAATTCAAACTAATTTAATTGTATCATCAATGTACTCTACTGCGTGTTTTAGAGAAATTTAAACTTAAGACAAAAAATTGCATTCTTTGAGCATTTTTTACCCCTTCCTTTCTTATTTAATATCTCTCTATATATTTTAATTCATAGTATTAAATAATAATTTTCGGTTTTCTATTAAATTTATAGTTTTCAGTTTTATGAAGTAGAGGTAAAATAAATACATTCCATTTTAATACTTTAACAACCAAAAAAAAACCATTATTATGTTCAAACTAACTGTCGCCCAAGGCAACCAGCAATAAAATAAAAATCAAAAAGCATGTTATTCAAAAAGATATTCATATTGTATAAAAGCTTAGAATATAAAAATGTTACATAGTATTCATTATAAAATATTATTAAAAAAAAACCACGAAAAAAAGAAAATGAAATCTAAGAGTAAGTTGAATGACAGGCATATAGAAGATATAAACGTTATTGTAATTTTGAAAGATGTAAATGTTTTTTAAACTGTGGGTCACGATCTTCTTGATAGGCAAGGCCATTACTAAAATCTTAGAGGCCCCCGGGGGAAAACATGATTATGGGGTTCCCTCTTTATTGTATCTCTCAGCCATAACCACTTTATTTTAGTTATGGATGATCATTTTCTTAATAATTAAGATAGCTTTAATCGAAGGAAGATTTTTTTTTATAAATGTTTCTTTGATGGTGCTATTATGTTTTTTCCCCCTTTGGATAATACAATGAGTCACAAAGAATATGATATTCGAAGCTATTTGAAGTTCTATCTAAGGTAATATGAAACATATGCAATACAATTAAGTATAATTTGTACAAGTAAATTATTCAGTATACTTTATTTTTACATTTCGATTATAAAATTTTATTTCCGCTAAGAAACCAAATATAATTATTTTATCGAAGTTCATTTCTTTAGGTTTATTTCTGTATTTTTTTAAAACTAGAAATAAATTTTATATCTAATTAGATAATTAATTTTTCAGCTGAAAAACGAAAATATCAGTATTGTAGCAGAGTTCAATTATTCAATTTTTTAAATAGAGTTTCCAACGTAAAATAGTAAATTCAATATATTTATTTCTTTACACTCGTGGGCTTTCTAAACTTGGCGTTTTTGCTCATAAAGCCTTAATTTTTCACTTTCTTCAATATTTGTATACAAAACCAGTAAATAAAAACGAATCTTTATTTGAAAAATGGCATTAAAATATTCCAAATTTTTTTTTTTTTTAAAGATCCCGAGCATGCGATGAAAAGTTAAGATCACCGATTTCCATTTTCGTCAATTTATATGAAAGTATTTTGTCCTTATAAAACTCTAAATACAAATGAATGAATCCCTCACGCCACTTAAAAATAAGTCATTAAACAATAAAAACATTCTAAGATAATAATAAAACGAAACTGAATGCAAACTGTTGAAGATGCATCATTCATTCCCTGCATGCAGGCAATAACAACCAAGCAACAGAACTTTCTTAAGCACAATAATCCCTGTCCGATAAAATCTTGCACACACAAAATAAGCGGGAGGGGGGGGGGATGTAGAATAGTTATTAAATTTCGAAGATCATGTTCTTCATCTGAGGCAAGAATATTGATGACTTTTATGATCAGAAAAGCAGGATAGGATATTAAGAATTCCACACTGTTTATTCTTCTCAGAAAGAAACACCATTTGTTTCAATTCGGAGTAGTCTTCGTCCATTAGGGCGAAGAACTTTGCCCAGTAGGGACACAGAATGATATATATTCATGTGCTTGACGAGATGGATGATTGTAGTGTTTAGATCTGAAGAACCTTCAGCATTAGGGTTGGTCACATTCGCAAAACTTGTGTTTAAAATTTGCCGTATAATAGCTGGGTGTAATTATACTTTAGTTGTTTATGATTCAACGAATATTTCAATCACATAAAATTGGATTTTCCACATAAATTCAAATTATAGTACGAACCTTTAATTTATAAACTAGTTTGTAGTCTGGAAGGGAATTCTGGAAAACTAGTGTTAATCTAATTATTCATTCAAGGAATATCTACCGACTTTGTAAAAATGATTTCAACAATTTTCTTTTCCAATTGAGGAGATAAATATACATAATGAGACCCTTTAGTTACTAAACGATTTCGGGAATGATTTGGGTATGGATTTTCCAATGATTATCTCCGGAGTTTATTATTAGTAACATCTTTTCAACTATTGCAGCCAAAATCCCTGATCACTTAATTAGACAACTACACTCCTTTTTCGAAGAAAACTTCGAAAAAGTGTTTCATATGAATTTCACGGTGTTGCTTTAATTAAAGTATTGTTAAATAACATCATTTAAATTTAATCCTTATTCTTTCGCATGCAATGTCACATTTCATTCGTAAATCAAATTACAGAATTTTCGATGTTTGAAATAAAGTAGCAATTCATTTAAAAGACAAAAAAAAAAAAAATCGCTAGTACTCATTAAAAACCCCAAATAAGATGTTTTTGTAAATCTGTAGGTTAAATAAATTCCTTCGCCAAGAATTTAATTTTCCTTTGATTTGTTAGTACCTATAATAGCTCAATCTATTTCAGGGTAGAGAGAGCTACCAGATCTTGCTTTGTAAGTTCCAGTTATTGTTTTTATCTAAAGCAAATGTTAAACACAACATGTAACACTGAATAACAAATGATTACATTTTCTTTGAAAACAATGGCAGGAAAACATTTAGTCCTAGTACGGAAGGAAAAAGTCTGCATACGAAATAACTACTCCCATGTAACTTCTCTTAGTCGCATGGGCAAAATCCGTGTGGTAATAATTCATTTGAAGCAATCTTTATGCACATCTTTAATTCGCTCACTCTTGCACTCAAAGGAGGTATTAACTCTTTAATAATGAAAAATCTTTCGCCTTTGTTAATTAGAAGCATCAGATCGTCTGAAACCGCCCAAACCGTCAATATAGGGTTAAGACAGAACTTATGACATATTGTAATGAAATGAGAAGAAAAAAGGCCATTTCAGAAGATATAGATAGCCACATGGAGAATGTGTAAAAAACTATCGAACAAAAGTTTGTGAATGTTTCAAAATGTCTGGGATAATAGATTACCACATGGAAGGTGACAAACAGAATACAATGGACAGTTATTATACCAAAAAATGAAATTGTAAGTTACTTTTTCTATGATATTCAAAGTTTTTAATCATATATTTGCTTATAATAAAATTATATCCATTTGCAAATGGTGCTATTGTTTTGAAAATCTTGTACATATACTTCTTATGCATTCGAATTATATTCAATTAAAAGAAAATCGCATGGATTTTGATTTACTGTCAGCTTGAATCTCATTTATTTTAGCAAATATTTCCAGTGAAAATAATTATCTAATAAAATATAAAATTAAAAGAGTCTACAAATAATTCATTACCACATATGATAAAGATGAAAGAAGTTCAAATTAAATCAGGAGAAACTAAAGCTCATAAAATGTAGAATAGAAAGCTTTTTAATATTTAATTACTTGTTAAGTAAAATTCTATTATTTGTTAAGTGAAAATACATTATTAAAAATTTATTAGATTTTAGAATAAGAAGTAAAAAGTACTGGATTCGAAGAAAAATTGATCTTTGATTCTTTAAAGCAAATATAAGTAATGTTAAAACATTTAAGAAAATCGTGACAGAAGACTGTTGAATATCAAGGGAAGAATTTTTCAAAACGACAGCAATTTCATTGTTTGTTTGTTTTTTAAATCTTCAAAAGAAGTTTGATGTATATTTATTCAATGGTGGCTGTATAAATATTGAAATCAGTGACCTAATTATGCAGAAGATGTCTGACAAAATCCAAGAGCTTTGAGATGTAACAATTACGTAGGCACCGCAAATAAATATTTATTTTACTTTTTCTTCTAAATCCATAAGCCTTTCAATTAAAAGAATAATAAGCTATGAATAAGCATATCGGCAAAATATATCTGGTGGTAGTTATAAGTTTAATTTTCTTAGACCTCCACTGTAAATATTTGCCGGGGGAGGAGGCATACTGCTTAGCTATGCCATTAGATATACAATAGCTCAAATAAATAAATTAAACGATAGTTCTTATTTTGATAGCTTCGCTACAAAGGAAAACACATAACTCGGATTTCTTTGTTTAAGTTTAAATTAATCTGCTTCCCGAAAATTCATTACTTTTTTATATTGAAATTAATCCCATCAATTACAATCCAGGAAAAGGCCTTAAGGCAACCAAAATCTGCCGTTCGCCAAAATTCTTTTCGAGTTTTTAACATTAGAAAGACAAGAGGTTTGAAACAATATTTTAAGCTGAATACTCTATTTTTTTCGCTGAAAGGGAGTGAGCAGAAGATCCCAGACACAAAAGAATCGGTATCGTGTGTCCACTACCATCCCTTGGTTAGTCACGTAAAGATTTTATCGATGGCCGCTCACATCACGTGACTGCAACCGCACAGCCCCCCAGAGGGGTCTTTCAAAACTCAGCTCCATTTTACTTTCAGAGAAAGAAAGGAGGGTGGGAAAAAGGGGGATGATAATGCTGCATGAAGAACCAGTCCCCTATAATGAATATAATAGCTCCTTTATTTTTTTTTTTCATGGAAAACATGAGCAAACATGTAAATTTGCAAAATCTAATAAAATTTTGCCGATTCTTTTATCCTAACAGAGTTCTCTAGTAACTGGGACAACAAAGGCACCTCCTAATAAAACAGAAATTGAGAGCTGAAGACCGCATAACCGCGAACCGGATATATTTTCCTCCGGGTTCATGATCTTAAGATATCTATCTCTCAGATCTTATCAATGTTTGCAAACAAATTATGTAGTTCAACAAAATTAAGACGAATCATCAGGAGAACAAATTGCAGAGTATTAATCAATATTCTAAAGCATATTATTCAATTAAAGTTGAAGTACACTTTCAATTTCCTTTATAGAGCACAGCATTTTATTAAATATAACAAGAATCTCGCATTCGTTGAATTTTTAAAAAAATGAAAGCGGAATGAATTTTCAGCAAGAATGAACTTCAGCGAAGTCGAAATTAGATCACACAATCACTACACAAAGGGTTATGTTACTTTCATTCTCCATTCATTCAACAAGTTTATAGAGAAAGTGAATGCTCTGGACCGCAAAATTGCGAACCGGATAATTTCCCCTCCGGGTTCATGATCTTTTGATACTTATCTCTTAAGTCACATCAATGACTGCAAATAAATTGAGATGTGAGGAAAGCGGCAAGGATGATTTCGAAAAGGGAATGCACGATGTCGCGAAGAATTATTTAATATTTTAAAGCACAATTTAATTTAGGGAAATTAATATTCAATTTCTATTGAAGAGCGGACATTTTTATTAAATATAGCCACAAATTATAAATAGCTTATCTTTAAATCTAAATGAATGCCTAAATTTAAAAAAAAAAGGAGGAAAAGGCATTTTTCGATAAAGACAAATAAAAATGCATTAAAAATAATTTAATTTAAATAACAAAATAAGCAAATAAATACAATTAAAAGACATTCGAATCTTTAATTCAAAAGATTGGAAGTAGGATAATGTAATAGGCTTAAATCATCTATCTTTATTTTATTTTTAAAATTTATTCTAAATTACATCAGCGTATACTAATTGGAAACAAAAACGCATTTAAGATTGTCACAGCATGCAGACTATAAATTTATTCAATAAAACAATGAAAAACATAGTTACAAAATGTGCTTAAAGTTTATTAAAATGAGATAAAAATTATGTAGAAGTTATTATGTGAATTTCAAAGAGGTGTAGAATTAATCTTTGTATTAGAATGCCCTCTAAAATTATTGAGGACAAAATCAATATTGATTATTTTTTAATTAAAAATTATAATAAAATGTTTTTTTGAAACTCTTTGTAACAAAATAATAATATAAACGTAAAATTGTAATAAAAATTGCAATTGTAGCGATAATATGTAATTATGTAGAATTTTTTAATGTTATTTTTCATGTAAAAGTAAAAATGCAAAAAATTGTTGATTAACTTTGAATTAATAATCTAATTAAAATTTTGAAAATCCAACTTAGTGAGTATTTACAACAGAAGAAATAATTATGTGCCAATGGATCAATCTAGCTCTAGGCATTTACACTTTGATCCTAGCCAAAAGTCCAAGATAATAACTCCCTTATATCTCTCAGTCTGCCTTGTAAAATGGTTTGAAAGATTTTTTTTTATCATGCATGTCATATGATGAAATGTATAAATAATATGTCAACCATTAACCATTGTTATGTTAAAATGAATTTCGTATAAACATAATATGACAGAAAAGGTAAGTTTACAGAGCAATTATGATTCTTTTTTTTAGTAAAAAATGATGATATTGATGTAAATTGCTTCTAAATTAGGGGAAATATAAAAACGAACTACAATTTAAAAACTTCCAAGTATTTGATTCAGAAATCCATAAAATTTAATCTATGACAGTTTTTTTTTTTTTTTTTTTTTGTTCGAAAATGATTGTATTTTTCTAAGTCAATTTATTTTTATTTTTCTAACATTGCTATTTAAGAACTAAGTGCCTTTATACGCTTTAAAAGTCTAATAATTGGTGAAATACATTCAAAGATTACAATTCTAAGTTTTAGTTTATTATTCTACCAAATTTTATCTATGAATAATGCTTTTAAGCTTTTCTTAAGAACACGAACATACTGGTTTGCTGATCCTGTATTTCGTTGTTAGTATTATCATTGATTTCAAAATTATTAAAATCTGGAAAATTTCTAAAGAAATACTTTAATAATTTACGATGATAAGATGATAATGTAATTTTTAGAGCCAAATTCCAGATACATTTTCATGTGATCAGAAATGTCATTCTTTTTCCTCTCAAAATTATCTATTTTAAAATGTTTTTATGTTAAATTATTAATTATATAGAATATTAATATTTATATAATTTTCTATAGCAATCTAATTTAATAATGAATTAAATTTTCTAAGCTTGTAATTATCATCAATAAAAAAAACACAAAAAGTTATAATAGTAATTTTAAAAAAGAAAATATAGCCAAAAGAAATAACTCTAAAATCACGCTCAGAGCTTCTGGAACATCTTTATAGAAAACAAATATTAAATATAGAGAACATTTTAGCAAAAAAACCCAGAAAGAGTTAATGGTTTTTATTTCTCAAGCTTTTAATAAGTCATATAATTTTAATTTATCAAAGTTCTACAAAATCATTGTTTTATGTAAAGAATAATAAAATAATAGCAAGATCAACTGGAATTCTTCGAAAATTCAGCAATCTCACAGGGAAAAAAAAAAACACCCCGTAAATTTCAACAAATTTTCCACAAATTATGGAACAAGATAGCGTAAAATTATCTGGAAAATTCCAGCACACAAACACAGACACAGAATCACACACTCTGTTCCAGTTTCTTTAAAAATTACTTTTTAAAGAAAAAAAAAAGAAAGAAAGAAACAGATGTTCTATGGTCACAGAATCCGTCGAAGATTGTTGTAATCACAGACTTTGTGAAAAGAAGAAAAAAGAAAGAAAAAAAGAAGAAGAAAAAAACATGCCTCCTTTTGGTGGGCATTGTCTACACAGTAGAGAAAAGAAAAGAAAAAAAAGAAGGAAAAAAAAAAGGCGAATCCATCCGCACGGTGTAATGACTCATTAACTGCATTCGATTTCACTTCCACTGCCATCAAAAGAATAAAAAAAATAAAGGTAAAAAAATTGACATAAACAACCGGCAAACGATTCCACGGCCGGCAAAGAACAAAGCAGCGACTCCTATTGGCTACAAGCACGGATTGCGGAAAAAGAGCGGGCGGGTGGGTGCCAGAAGTAAACGCTGGATAGTTTGGTTAACTTATTTCACATGGTTTGAAACTGACGTCATAGCGAAAAAATACTGACGATTTTTAAATTTTTATAACATTTTATCATTTGAGTTCACGTGTAAAGAAAAAATTCCAAGCAATGACTTGCATATGAATTGTTTAGGAAAGTTTGTATACAAATATGGCGAATATCAAATTAAAATCTATCGTTCAATAAGCAAACAAGATAGACTTATTTTATTTAGTTATGTATAAATACTTATTCGAAACAGAAGTTTCTATAATGATATATAAAAGAATTTTTTTTTTTTAAAGACAGAAATTTTTCAAAAATTGTTAAAATTTCTTCATTTAATGCATTTAAAGAAAAAAATTCCTTTTATATCCTTATTTTCTTTAAAGATGATCTTAATAATTCTTTTAGTTAATATTTTGGATTCTCTTTATTGTAACTGAATATTACTCACTATTTTTTGAAACAATTTTTTTTCTTCTAACTGATTTAATTCGAACATTTTAAATTAGGCGGGTACTTTAAAGACGATAAAAATGGAACTTTCCGCTAATTCTACTCATAATTAAATAATGTTTTTTTTTAAATTATTATTTGAATTCATTTTAGATGTAGAACCGCAATTTTCTAACCGAACAGCTCGCAAAAGATAAAAATTTTACTTTTGGAAGATTATTTTTATCAACCGCGTTTTTGCTTAATTGATTTTTAAATATACCATAAAAGATATAATTTAAAGAATATAAAAGCACTTTTGTTTTGAAAATCCTCCTTGCACCAAATAACTTAAGTTTTGGTTAATGTCAATTACGGTGCTTTTAAATTCTTTGACAGATGTATAATTATCAAAGATAAATTGTTATTCGATTATTGGAACAATCCCCATCTGATTTAAGAGTTTATTACGTGGCTGACTTATATGTTTAGCATGGCATTGTGTGCAGTATAATAAACTAATTTTTTAATCAAAATACGAGACTCATTGTAGCCAAGAAAATACCGTAATCTATTTAATATTACTCACTAACTTTTTGGGGCATAACTTAATTTTTATTTTTTCTAATTAATTACGAATAATTTAATTTTATGATCAGTAATAAAATTTTTGATTTAATATAGGCTAGTTTTAATAAAGAAACAAATATTTAATTAATTTAAATTAAAAATAAAACTTTAAAATAAATGTTTCTGATTATCTTTCTTGTAATCGTTCCTCTCGTTCATGCAGATTAAATCAGCTGCGAGAAAGTAATAAAAAAATTGTGAGAAAAAATAGTACAGTAACTAATGATCGTGAAAATAGTAGTATAATATTTTAAATTAGTTTTTCTTTAACAATACTTAACTTTATTTATTTATATTTACTAGCTGGTATGAGATCAAAATAATTCCATGTATAATACTTTTGATGCAAAAATTAATTTTATACAAATACATACAACCTTTATATTAAAACATATCATTAGATAAAAAATATCAAAGATGTATAAAGATGAATTGAATATTAATTTTTCGTAAGTTCTTTTACGCATCGTTACACGAATTGAAATTTTCTCAAAGATAAAATATAGAAATTTCACAAAAATTATGGCCGAGTAGATTAGAATCTTACTCTTATTGTATTACAATATGGTCTGCATTAAATTCTGAAGAATTAATAACAACTAAAGAAAAATAGCACATAAAAAGAATTCAATATCACCGAAAAGGTAAAATGTTACATTTTAAGATGGTATTAAAACATTTCTGGTAAAATAAATTGACCTGAAATTGCTGCAGAAAAATGACTAAATTTCGATTTATTTCAAATTTATTCAAAAATTTAATTAGCTACATTAGACTAAATTTAATTTAATTAAACTAAAATTTGACTGCATTCTTGAAGAATAGAAGCTTGTTTGAAATCGATCCAGTCGTTTAGGAACAGACTTACATACATAGGCTCCATTGATTTTTATTTATATTAAAATATTTAGATTTCAAAAAATATGTGTAACAGAAAATAGTTTTAAACCACTATTCTAGCACCTCTGGAAACTAAGAAGGTTCTGCATTCAAAACAGCACTTTTCTTTTTGCACAAACAACGAGTGGTAAGTGCTTTGTCATTCCACTCGAACAACGGCAGGAATTGGCATTACTCTTAAAACAGCATCTTGCTTTCACAAACTATGGAGCAGAACGAATCCGCTTTGTTCCAACACACAATTTTTTAGAACAAATCAGTAGTTTTTGAAAGTTTTCTTTCTGCAAATGGCAGTGGCGAATTTAGGCAATTTGTGGTCCGAGACATTCAGCATTATGAGATTCCTCTTTTAGTAAACAGATCAATTTAATTTCACATTTCAAAGCATTTCTAACATTGTTATGCCTTATTCCAGATTAATTGCTGTTGTTGTTGTTTTTTATCTCAATAAGTTTTCAAAAAATTCATTAATTTCTTCTTTTTTTCAAAATCTATTTAATAACACTCCAGACTCCTCGACTTTCACGTTTGCATATATTGCAATTATTGAACCAGACGTCCGATGTTTTTAAATATTCCAATGACTAAGTAAACGGAATAAAACATCTGACCAATTATACCTTATTATATATTAATATTATCTTAATGTTTATTATATACAGAATTTGTTATCATTTACAAACTTATTTATTCGCCAACCAGGGAAATAAATTTCTTTAATTGCTTTTTTGAGCACCCATTCAATCAAACGGCTCTAGGCAGCTGCCTAGTGTATATAATTGAAAATCCAGGTATAATATTTTTTTTTATTTGCAGCTTTTCTCCTGAATACTGGATATTCTAAAAGTAACACCATTAGAGTTGATGGATTTCGATATCGCGTGCAAAATTAAATAAATGCTTGATTATATTTATCGAAGAAATGACTGGCTTATTTATTCTTTTTTTTTTTTTTAAATTAGATGTATTGCAGTATCTATGAGTGAATCTTGTCTAAACAAACAACATTCGCAAGGTACGAAATTATTTGAAAACATTTTTTCAATCAATACATTCGATATCTATTAAATAATTAGAAGAACCTTCACATAATATAACACAGAGAATAAAAGTACATACCTATAAGTACGTTGATAATATCTAATTAATCTTCATATTTGCGAGTACGGTCGCAGAATGCTAATAATAACATCCTGCCTCACATTTTAAGAAACTTAATGAATCACGATGAAATATGGCTTCTTCATAAGTATTCGGCTTATACCTCACAACTACTTATGATTCCACGCACCCACACACAACAGGAAAATGCAGTGGTCCATTTTATAGGCTTCTAATGGCCGTTTTTCTTATCTTGGATCTAGTATAGCCGAGGTTCGTAACACGTAACCAAAGGATAAGCTGAAATTGTCTCAAGCAATATATTCAGCAAATATGTCCTTCACTGTGAGAAATTTTGAAGATATTAACATTCTTTCATCATAGCATGAATAGCACCATTACATTTGCGACATAAAATTACTGAAACTAAGTTATAAAATATTTTACTTTTATCTAAGCTTTTATTAAAAAAATATATCTGTAATTATTTCATTTACATATAATAAAAAACATCGAGGAAAAAAAAAGAGAGCTATTTAAAATCCAGTATGAAGAAATCCAGAAGTGTCAATCTATTCATGTGTGTGTGTGTGTAATAATTTCCTTTGGACGGCGTTCATAAAAGAATTTCATACTAATTTAAATTTAAACTTAAAAGTACAATATCCGGTTCGCGACTATCCGGCCTAATTTTCTTTGATCAAAATTAAATTCTCTTATAAATCTTTTTAAGAATTAGGCCTACGATGTTAATTAGGCCTTAATGTTTTGTTTTATGCTTCCAGCATTTAAGTTAGGCATTACAGAATTTATGTTGAAATGTGAACAGTTTATATCCTTTAACTAGCTTTTTCTGTAATAAATTCCTGAAACGTGCATTGCAGTATATAAACATATATAAATTATCAGTACAGAGCCTTCTATTTTAATTCGACACGTTACCGGCAACCGCTTTTATGATTCACCGAGCTGCGGCCGTGTTCACATTCTACGTGACTTGAGATAGTTTGATTAATTTAGTTATATTAGAATGGAACCTAGTAATTTTGAACCGCGGTCAGATGACGAGAACGACACCTCAGCTAGCACCGTCCCCTTCTCCAGACTTACACACCACACCAGTGGGAGGACGTTCGACCACGACGGTTTTAACGTGCACCAAACCCGCTTGCACGCCGGTTCTTCGGTGAAATCGGGTCTCTAATCTGAAATCCTACGGTTTCGAACCAGGCGACCACGGCCCGGCTTGAGAGAAATGGAAGGCTTAGCATTCAGTAAGGAGTGAGAAAATACGCATTATAACAGTGAATTTTCGTACAATAACTTTGTCTTCTGGTATTGGTGGGCAAAGAAATGAGTTGATAGAATTCCGGCCAATCCAGTTGTTTTATTTTCCAGTATGTTTTTCCGCCACATTAGGCCGGATACTCGGAAGAGTATAGTACTTTAATGTTCCAGTTGCGTAAGCTTTCCAAAGAAAGTTTTTTGAAATAACAAGGAAAAGAAAATACAGCAACGGTCGTGCGTATCATTTATATAAGCAACAACAACAACAAAAAACCCGGAGAAATGGTTTTTAATCAACGACTGTAATTTTTTTTCAAGAGTCAACTGCAACACACAAACTGTTTATCTATCTATATATATATATATATATGTAATAATATATCTTAATCTAATTTAAATTCTAAATTAAATTCAAATTTCCTGACCCAGTTCTCACTTTTTTATTTAATTAAATGCACACGCGCTCTATAAAACTGCAAACTTTAGCATTTTCTCACGCTCCGAGTGAAGGAATAAAGAATACTTTGGTGCTTACAACAACATTCTTGTCTAAATCGCCTTGTCAATTCCCTTGTCTAAATCGACGCGTGCAAAGGAAATCCCTAGCGAAATCTCATATTAATACCACTGAAGAGAAAAATTTCGGTTTCTTCTGCTCTTGTGTTGCGATGTAGATTGACGAATTTCTTACCACTTATTTTTTGTATGTAATATGTCCTCTGTGGTGGAATAAATCGAAGTTTTAAAATTCAAATGTTTCTTAAATGTTCAAATCAAATATTCACGTAACTGTTCAAATATGTTTACATACACACACACGAATGAGAAGAATTGTTAATTTTATAACAGGAAAGTTGAAAAGAACCACAAGATAAATAAGTGCATTAAGATAATTTATTAGAATTGGAAAGATTTGCTTATAATTTAATTTAAAAAGATAAGCACGCAGAATGAAAGTTCACCAACGCTTATAACTCAAAATTATAATTGTATATTCGTTTCTGAAACAAATGAATAAGAGAAACTGTAATTAACTTCAAAAAATTTTGATTAAAAATTAAGAGAAAAGAATCTTTTAACCCTCAATTTGAATTCATAAAAAAAACTTAACTTCCGCTTTCAAGAAAAAAATGGCTATAATTTTTCATTCAAGTCAAAACAGTCTTTTTCTAATAAATGATCTTCATTCCACATTTAATTAACGTGAATTTCTAAATTTAATTTTCCTCTTTTTAGCGTACATTTCGAATCGGTTTATCCAGCTCTTTTTTGTTCGGTTAATTCACAATTGACGAGAGCTCAAATTTAGCGTAATTTAATCTTTATACATTAAAGAGTAGGAATTCCTTTTATGTGTTTTACATGTTTTTGATAGAAAAATGCATAGAGATATCTATATTTTATTTTTGTCTTTTCATACATAATTTGTTTGCGGAAATAATAGAAACTATGAAAATTCACACGAAGAAAGGAGATCCAAGAAATTATGAATTTAATCTGAAGCTTTTCTATAGGTATTTTAAAGTCACAATTCAGTAGTAAAACAGTAAATTATTGTTTTGATAATTGTAAACTATCAGATCTTCTTAATTAATTTTCTTATAACACATTCAAGAGTTTATAAATTCGACAAAGCAAAGTGAACAAATATTTTGATACGATTAATACTAACGATTCATTATGATATTTTTATTCCGTGAAATCTTTTATTTGATGAAACTTGAAACTTATCCTTTTATATAAATAAATTGCTCAATTTGATTTTTTAACGATAATTATTTAAAATATTCGAATTTGATGCTATTCAATTAAAAAAATTCTTCAACATGTCAGAAACGATTAAAAATATAGATTCGATTGAAAAGTAAAATTCTTGTCAGAAGACTTGTGAGAAGTTTTCACAATATGCAATAAACATTTATCTCAACAAAGTAAATATTCTTGAATGTGACAAAGAAAGTTATGACAAAGTAAAATGTGAAGTAGATTACATAAGTATTTATTACAATCGATGAAGAACTAATATGAAGTATTTTACATCTACAGATAAATTATCAATCTTGTATAATCTTCAAAAGACAAACAATATATTGTCAATTTATAAGATGGCTTTGTTCAAGACACATATTCTGATTATTTGTGTTTTCAAATATTAAATTAAGATTACAATTTTTTTGACGTTATTGTATTATGTAAAAGGATAGCTAAATAAATAACATTTCTATTGACTTAATTGATTCAATGAAAATGCAATGAAACGATATTGTTGTTGCTATTGTTATTCAAATTCTGAAAATTAACTGTGTTTGAGAAACAGATGAAAAATTTCATTCATGAAGAAGCCAATTAAATATCAATAAATAATATTTTAGTAAAACTTATAAAAAATAAAAACTGAAAACAGATAATAAAATTGATTGAATCTACAAATAAGTAAATACACTTATTATGACTCCATCAGAACAGTGCTTTTTTTTTTTTCTTCCTAACCACAGCCAATCGTAGGCAAAACTGTTTGCAATTTATCAGATAAGTAAACTGCGCAAGAAATGTATTATTTAAACTTGATTTAAATTTCAGATTTTGAAAAGCTCTTGTTAATGCAAAAGCATTCTAGAAAGACATTTTTTTAAGAATGGTTAGCACAAGGAAAAAATTAAATTAAAAAAATAAATAAAACAGGAATATTTTTTATTGGCTTTTTAATATATTTCCATACAAAAACAGAAATTATTATGCGAAACAAAAAACGATCATCCCTATTTCTATGGAACAAAGTGTTTTTTTTTTTTTCATTAGTATTATTTTAAATCTGTTGGAAGTACTTCAAATGTCTTATAATACTGATAATTTGCTACTGTTTTTGCTTTCACCTTCATAATTTCGATACCCCCTCCGAAGATTTTGGAAATTCTAATTTAAAGAAACTGATTTTTAAGCCACCCTAAAATTCAAGGGGAAAAAAATATCTGTGTAGTATATAAGCCCTACATTTCTTTCAATGGTCTCCACGGAATTAAAATTTATTTTTAATAACAACCACAATAATGTGTTTAATATTTACTTTGGATGAAGTAAAAATTTCTTTATCTACTTCAAGTAAGAGTAAATAAAATATTTTAAAGAAAAAGAAATCAGAAAATAAATAAATATGAGGGACGGGAATCTTCGGTCATTCTGTTCTACAACTAATCCGCTTGGAAAAGCCCCTCCGTTCAAGGACGACTCGCGAAACCATGATCCCAGAAAATACTTCACCTCGTTCAACTTGCTGGGAAAAAAAAAATCTAAAAAAAAAAAAAAAAAGAGAGAGAGAGAGAGAGAAAAAGAGAATTTTTTTTTATCATCCATTCGAGAGCTCTTTTTTTTTTCTTTCGTCCCTACTGTATTCTTTTTCAGCGCGCAGAAGCATTCCGGGCGGTTATTTGCGGTTCAACCAGGTGTTCTCTTACGGAAACGCCCAGGAGAGCACTTCTTAATAGGATGCTAATTAAGATCGTTTCGGCGGAAAGAAATTCCATCTCACTGAAGTGCACCGATATTCAGTCTGTCTGAAATCAGAAGCTAAGCTTTTAGTTTGCGTCGCTCTGCGTTCAACAGAAAAACGTTCCCCACCTCCCTCGGGATTAGAACTAAAGCTAAGTTGGACGAGTACTTTCCTGTCAAGTGGATATCAAAAGATCAGAAGAGTTTTAGATATCTGATGTGAATTCAGTTATTTACTATGTCAATGCGGCCAACTAAGAGTGGTTCTTTCGGTTAGCATTGTATATATGCCATATGGAATAGATGTCAATATATCGTATTGTAGGAAACTTGTCGCTTTTTTTTAATCTCATGTTACATGAAGAGAAACATTATTTTTCGGTAGTGTTACATATGGAGCTGTTTCGCGGTCATTTTACATGAAAATAACTATTTTTAGTCTGCTTTGTATAGAAATACTTATTTCTCAGTTATTTTTATATAAAAATGGATAATTTTAGACCTACTGCATATAAAAATTTCTTAGACATGCTGTATGAAAAGTTATTTCAAGGCCTTATTATATAATAATTATTTATAGGTCTTATCATATGGAACGAGCTACTTCTAGATTTATTATACTGAAACCCATTTCTAAATTGTATTATATGGAAAACATATAGCTTAGAATTTATAATACTATGAAATGACTGTCGTTCCCCAGTCTGCATGATAACTATGTAATAATAATCCATGTTATATAGAGTCAATGTAATAAAAATGCTTCGTTTTAAAAGTTTAATTAAACATTACAAGGTCTTTCTTAGCTGTGAACTCATAACATACAATGAATGATCAAACCAATATAAAGCATGAAATAAAGATATATATATCCATTTGATAACAATTCAAATTTTCCAATGGCGAGAGTTTTTAGATATCTATAGCGAATATTTCAGCTGATTTTACTATATGACATCTGTTGACTGTGTGCATATAAACAAGTTAACTACTTTATATAGCCCAGGTACCGAGCGAATCTAATCTACAGATTTTATATTTCTGACTTCTTAACTGTAGATTTGTTTGAGAACTAAAGAGAAGCCAAAATGGCAATTTTAAGCTGATATCTAATAGTACAAATCTATATACAATACAACTTTAAAAAATAACAATAGTTTCCCTAGCAATACTATATCATAAGTCGAAGGTGTTTTTTCCCCCCCTGAACAAATAAAAAAAGAAAATGATTTCATTGTCACTACAATAGAGTTAATATTCACTACTGCCGCTTCTATATTAATTTTTTGAATCAGATTTTGAAAATTTTGTCAATTTATATACAATGGGAAAAAAAAAATACGTATTAATGCTATTTCATGAAAATATCTTTAAAAACTTTTTTTTTCCCAATCTCCTTTCCTGAATGAGTCAAGGAGTTTATTTACTATCCTTAAAGATAAAATAAATCGTCAAAAATAAGCCTTTAAAAATTTTTTCGACTCGCATACTTAATTAGATAAAGAAAAAAAAACATTGTACCTTATAATTTAAAAGCGCTTAATAAGAAGGGGAAACCCAAGAGAAACGGTTAGCGAAAAACTGTTAACACCATATTAATTTTTTTCTAACCGTTTGCGAAAAATTATACAAATTATTCAACAGATGCTCAAATGCTCAAGTGCCTTTACAAACTTTTTCCAATCGCACCCTTATTACAGTCAGGGCATTTTCTATTCCTTAAGATAAAATCAATCATAAAAAAATTAACTTGTCGAAAATAGGCCTTTTAAAATTTTTCCATTTGCAGCCTTATAGGATGAGAGAGAAAAAAAGTTGTGGCCTGTAATTTAAAATGTTCTACTCTACAAGTATTTCCAGCCATTTTAATTACTATTATTACTATTATCCATTTGCTGAGCTAAATTGCCATAAGAACGTAACAAACCAGTATATTAATATATATAGACATCTTAGGTAATTCAAAAATAAATTAAAAATAAATTCTTTAAATTATTTTTCATTTAAAATTTTCTGTTGGCAGAAAAGAAAGAAAAAAAAAAAAATAAAGCAGAGCAAAGAAAAACCAACTCAGCAAGTAATAAATTTTCGATTTCTAGGAGTTTAATGGCGGTAAATAGAATTCTAGAATACTTTTTTTTAATAATAGTAATCTAGCACGAAGCATGTTTATTATGATAAGACTTGATGAATGTGGCATGGTATATAATAGTTCCCACTGTTATAGAGACCATTCCCATAATAACACATTCCAGCATGTGATACCTGAAAATTGTTTTCGCCTGAGGCTACATGTTCTTTTGCCTAGAAATGGGAAAGCAAACTACTTAACAGCTTTCATCAATTAATTAATACAACGTTGGAGGAAAAAATTTAAAAAAAAGTCAGATATACGAATGAAGAGTTCTGCCTCACACGTGAATGGAATTGCGAATGAATATGTCGCGGGGAAAAAAAAGTAAAATTCTAATTAAAAAAAAAAGGAACAGCCTTCATCTAATTCTGATTAAAGTACTGCGTAGATAAATGCGCCCAAAATGTTGCCTGTCCCATGAGTTTTTGAGCATATATAAGATTAGTTTTTATGGCTGTAATGTATCGTTTCGAAATTACGATACCGTTAATGTAAAAGTGATCAAATGCGCTTAAAAAAATTTCACAGAAAAAGAAACAAGCAAGGTTTTCCAGTTATAACCAGAACTGAATTACTAAATAGGCAAAGTAGGCAATTGCCTAGGGACCCACGACTTTACGTGACCTCGAGGCTGCGAGATTTTTTTTGTGGTATTTTGAAAGTTAATTTTGCATATTCATTTAATTATAAAGACCGTGAAATCGAGCATTCAAATTAAAATGATGTATTATTAAAATTAGCTTCGGAACATTATTTTAGTAATATTCCTAATTGATGACCATTTGAAAGCTTTCTAGTATGTTATTTTACACTTACAAAAATACGGTGCTTAATAATTTAAAAAAAATGTCCGATCTATTTATTAATTACTGTTTAGAGTGCGGTAAGAAAAAAAAAATGTATTTTTTTAAATATATTGCTTAAAATTATCTCCACATTTTTGTTGTTACAGGGGATATACTGAAACCAACTTTTTAAAAAGAAATCCGCTACTAACACTGGAATGAAAACAAATCGAAGGTGTAGAGATTTTATGTAATAATAAAGGGTTTCTGGAACGAGATACTGATAAAGGGATGTAAAAAACCTTTCTGAGAATTGAGCAGCTGCCAGCCATTTTCTTTATTTTTTTTGTACAGTTAAAAAAACTTATTGTGCTATCTGGTCTAAAAAATAACTTAATTGACCTAAAAAAAATTAGAAAAACCAAACAAACTTATTCCCAGAATTTTTGTCAGTGGTTTCAGATCATTTTATTATAATAAATATGATAATATTATTTGACCTGAAAAGATTAATGCTTAACAATGCCAGAAGAATCAATTAAATTTCTTCAAAAATGTATGATAAAACGATGGTAAACAACTAAAAAACATTTTGGATCACAAATATCTTTGGAGGTTATGTTTGATTGCTTTATGCTGTCAACTGATCATACATTTTTTCACATAAAGCATAAATGAGACAAAATCTTCATCTTTAAATAAATAGATGCAATAATTTAGGGTATCCATTAGGGACATAGACTAAATCAGACACTAGAAATAAATAAAAACGAAAGATGATTTTTTTATAGTAAATACGAAAAAAAAAAAAAAAAAAAGAATTAAAAATTTCTGCTACAGATAAATAGTTCTGGCTTATAGTGATTGGAAATTAATTCTAGTAATAATAGACAAAATATACGTCAGTCATTTAAGAAGATGACGTGAGAAAGTGTTTCGATAGCGATTTAAGGTTAAGTCGAGGTCATGCGAAAACTACGACCCTATCATCATCGCACCAAAGGAGAAAGAAATGAAATGAATTCACTTCTGATTTGAAAAGAGGGGTTTTATTCAATGAGATCACAGGTTCTTTATTTTACTTCACTCCTCTAACGCAAATTATCTTTTGAAAAATTGCAATTTAGTCTCACTTTCTTATCAATATCTTTTTAATTTTGTCATCTATGAAATGTATGAATTATCAAACAATCAAACGAAATTGCACGAAAGATGGAGGCAAATAATTTTCGGCAAATGAAAAACAACATTAGAAGTCATCAACTGATTTATAAATAAAAAAATGATTTGAAGGATTTGAATACTACTTGATTTTAAATCGATATACCAAGATGAATGTTTCTTTGTATGTTTTTTTATACAAATGTATAATTTTTGTCCGATCTTGATGAGATTTGATATGTGAGCTTTTCAAGAGAAGAGGAAGATAAAGAGTCCGAAAGTTAATTAAAGTAAAAATTGGACCAATTTTTGTTGCTTTTCAACAATATTTTCATTGATTAAATTTTCATTGATATTTTGATTGATTGATAGTATCATTGATTAAAAATGAGTTTAAAACAGTCTCGAAATCTAAAATAAATTTCTTTTTCATGATAACCAATTTCCTTTCCGTACAATTTTTTTCTCTCATTCTCAATTGATTTTTAAATTTAACCTGATACAAAATCAGTAACAATGTTTCCATAGTTACAATCAAATTTAAAATAATTTCAATGTTCTATCCAACCACTGAACTAAGCGCATTTATTTTAAATGATAACTAATTGCATTTTTGTACAATTTATTTCCTTGATTCTAAATATATTTTTAAACTTAATCTGATACAAAATCAATAACAATGTTTCCATAGTTAAAATCAAATTCTAAATAATTTCATTGTTCTATCCAATCATTGAACGAAGTGCATTTTTTTTACAGATAACTAATTTTATTTTCGTACATTTTTTTTTTCTGATTCTCAATAATTTCTTAAATTTAATCTAATACAAAATCAGTAATAATATTTCCATAGTTACAATCAAATTCAAAATAACTTCATTTTTTTGTACAATTTTGTCTCTGATTCTCAATAATTTTTTTAATTTAATCAGATACAAAATCAGTAACTATGTTTCCATGGTTACAATCAAATTCAAAATAATTTATTTATTCAATTAAACTATTGAACTAAGAACATATCTAATTTTAAAAAAATTATTTTACTTTGGATTATTAATTCCAAAGAAAAATTTTTATTTTGACCCTTATTTTGCAGCGAACGCACTTTTTAATTTAAACATGCAGTCATTTATAGTAATCACCTGAGTCCCATGAATTCAAAATTGTATTCTTATAAAATAGCAAAGTGAATTTTTAAATAAATGCATTCCATATAAATGGTTTGATAGCCAGGAAGGTAAATATTATAAGCGAACAAACTGGTCGATAAAGTCGGTTAGAAGAATGTAAATAATAATTCCACAACTCCAGATTCCTTTGTTCGAGTGCAATTTCTCTGTATGAAACAAAAATAAATGCCTATACTTTTTTTTTTAAAGATTCTTTTAGATAGATATCAAGCGATAAATTATTAAATAAATTACTACCTATCTAAATAGATATCTAGTTCTGATTTACATTTCTAAATCTGAAAGTCATTCAATGCTGCTGAGTACAAAGACGCTGGATCCCACTGTATTGATTTACCAAGTTTGCCTACTGACTTGATCTACTCAAAAGAGATCGGGGCCTAAATCAAATTAAATAATCCATTCTCCATGGAAAACGCAGATGATATTTGAATGATAATTAACATCACCTGTGGATGACAACCCCAGACGAACTCTTAGCTTTACGGTACAGCACCCTAATTAAATGTCAGCGTTTTTAAAGAATTTCCGGAGAAATGTAATTCCGAAGGCCTTTCCTGTAAAGTAAATAATACAAAGGCGCCTTTCACTGTGAATTCAATAAAGACGCAACCCCCTCCCTTTTTTTTTTTTTTTTTACAAATAGAATTATTCACCAAAAGGATATCTATGAAAGAGAAAGAATTTCCATTAATATGATTAAAGATATTGCAGCCACCAAACTTCAATCAACATTTTCAAAGTTTCTTGATTCCTTTTTTTTTTTAAAGCTATTTCAGAATTGAGATTAAAGGGTCGAGATAAATTTAATATAATATTTTTTAGAAAGAAAGAGATGATCAGAAAGTTACAAACATTTTTAAGCGGAAAACAAATACACGTGAAATTAATAATTTCAAATCTAATAATTTTTTTTAAAATTGGAAAACAGATAACTTGAACTTGATCAAACTGATCTGAAATTTAAATTATGTGACTACAATTAGGATTTTTTTTTTTTTTTTGAAGAATACCATAAAATATATATTTGAATTTTTGTAGAAAACAGATTTTAAAAAAATAGCTTTTTTTTTTTTGCAAAAAGAAAAAAAAAAGAGGTATAAAACAAAACAAAAAAAATCTTTTGCTATAGAAGTTTAATTTATCAAATGTTATATTCAAAATGTTGCAGATAGCTAGCTCAATTAATGTATTACCTATTTTATGAACTAAGATCTAAGCTGTATTTTTATCCAATCCTTGAACATTCTTATTAAGTAATTAATAAATAACATTAAATGATCACTTTTTAAAATTTTGGACTATTAAAACGATTGCAAAATCTTTCTAAATGAACCAGAGTGCATATTCTGTAGTTAGTAACTGCAGAATGTGTTAAGAAGTTATTATACTAAATTTGAATAAGAAATTTCTCTTAACTTTAAAATTATGAGTTTTTTTTGTAAGGAAATTTTTCTAAAATTTAGAATTCGAAAAAGTAGCATCTAAGGATGTAAAATAACATTAAAATGCGTATTAAACAAATATATTAATCAGTGCAGCTTCCCAAAGAATAAATTTAGAGGTAAAATTCAAACAGTTTTATGCTGTTATTTTCACCAAAAAATCGATTTTTTAAAGCGAAATCCCATGCCTAAAGTCGAAGTAGTTTTAAAATAAAATAAATAAAAAAAAAACTGAAATTGAAAAATTCTAGGTTATCACACGCTATGATGAATTTTAGTGGGTTTATCAGTCAGGGAACGAAATTCTTTACTAAATACCAAATATTCAATTAATAATTAAAAAAAACACATCATATATTGAAATCTCTTATAGACTTGTGACCATAGAATTAAAATTGATCCCTTAAATTACTACTTATTCACTTTTGCCAACACTAACACAGAAAATCCTTTTCAACAATTCCCTATTTCAATCTGGTAAATATACAGCGAAACACCGTTAATATGTATTATATTTATTGGTTTTTTACATATTACATCGTTTCATCATTTTCATAATCGTTCAGTTCCGGGTCATTCGAGATCATTGTAATGATATCGTGCTTCGCTTTTACGAAGCTGCCTTCGTGCTTACTTCGGTTGTCGTAATTTTCCCTCTTTCTAAAATTCGATAATGTTCTACATTAGTCTATATATTTCATTTTCTACTTAAGAAGATATTCCAAGCCATGACTTATTCAATAGATAAATAATCAACACAATAGTAAAAAAGGTAGATATAGATACATAAAAGATAGGCTATTCATATTTGATGAATTTATGAATGGTAAGAATATGAAAAGATTTTTCCATCCGCTTTTACAGAAGCAATGGATTCCACAGAAAACCCTCGAACCTATTTTGTTTGTTAAGCCACTAGTGAAAAAAAAGTTCAATTTTATAACAGAGTTACTTCATATTTGCAATCAACACACCAGGTGACAATTAAAGATTTAAAAAAAAATTTAAAGACCTTTCTGTATGATCTACATTGTATAAAACGAGATATGAATAATTAGCATGCAAAATGCAAAGTGTCATTACTATCTTGGAAACTGCCTTTTGATTCAAAAATTATATATATATACGATAAATTAACATCGGTTTATATCGCGACACCAGAGGAAAAGGGGGAAAAAAAAAACCTTGCAGACACGTGTAGACTTAGAAAAGGGAATCTTAGGTATCTTTAAAGAATGTGGTAAGCATTAGGGATTTTTATCCCATCACTCCGTGCGTGAGGAAGTACATAAATCAGCAGCTTTATTAAGAGCGTGTTAAAAATAATTAAATAAAAAGTGGGAATTGGATCAGGAAAAAGTGGACATTTTAGAATGAAGTTAACATGGGCTAATGTAAGAGAAAAAATTGGAAATTACTCAAAATTAAATTAGATTTAGAGATTTCATTACACACAAACACACACACACACATAGACTTTATTATGGAAAAAGTAAAAGAAGCTTTGCTTACATTTCAGTTGAATGTTCAATAATTATTCCCGAAAGATTGAATGCAATCTTTTGGCCAGTGGAACGTCTGGCTTTCCACGTAATTGGCGGAATCTTTTAATCGTTGAGGAAACCAGTTCATATAAGAGCAAGAGAATGTTCATGGAAATCGAAAAAAGAATGGAGGGCGAAACGCAAACAAATAAAGACGCTAATGAATAAACACCAAAACAGGAAAGACGCCATCCAAGGAAGCAGACACGTGCAAGAGTCTTAAGGTCACAATGCGTACCGCTGGCGAGCACACAGCTCGGCGCTTGTGAAGTTACACCTGTTTTGGAACGTTTTAGAGAAAAGGAATTTTTTTTTTAAACAACAATATAATACCGCCCCCTTTTCCCGTCATATAACCATCGAAGCAAAGCAGAATTAATAGCTTGAAACGACTATTCGAGACAAACCAGAAAAACAAACGCTAAATTTTAAATTGCTTAAAAAGCAATTGACTAAGATATACAACAGTATGAAAATTTTGATAAATCTAATATAATTTCCAAAAAGTTCTAACAGAAGGATCTAAAATGCTATAAATTATTTTTCTAATTTATAGCATTTATTGACAAGGTAGACTTCTATTTTTTTACAATTTTTTCGAACGCAGTTTGCAACTTTGAAGCTTATATTTATCAATGCATGAAAAACTAAATCTACGAAACATTTTCGTAGATCCGCCCATGAAGTTTGATCATAAATAAATAAATAAAAAAAAAGAAGAAATCTTTATTAATTACTTTAAATTAAAAATATTTATCTGCGATACAGTCATTTTTAGTTAGAATAGAATCAAATAAGATTTTACCGTTGGAAAACTCTTTCTGCAATAAACAACAAGCATGTGAATTTAATTTTTAATGAAAGTTTGAAAAAAGGATTATTTTAGCAATTTTTCTTGCATAATGAAATGAAAGTTTATGACTGACAAAGAGCGAAGAATTATTGGTTTACTTAAACCAGTTTAGTGTCACAATCCAAGGGTTAAAACCTGTTATCTTACGTTGTATGCAATGACATATCTGAGCAGAATGAATACAAGAGCCATAAAAATGCTTAACATGAGTTCAGAGGAAGAAAAAAGCATGTAAAATTATATGCCAAAGTAAATGTTATATCACGGATTGGCTTTAATACGAATCCTCGGATTTATTTTCAGTCATGCTGTTATATTAATACAGAAATATATATTATAGGTAAATTAGATCACTTGAATGCTTTGAAATTTTAAAAGAAAAGCGAGAATATCAGACAGAATAACTTTATTAAAAAATAAAGGAATCGATATCCTGAAATGTTTTTTACAAAGGAACATTACATTGGGATCAAAACATTTATCTATATCTATACTTATAACAAAGCTCAATGTGTGTGTGTGTGTTGGTGCTCTACAGGCCAGACCGTTTGACCTACAGCTATCAAATTTAGAAGGTGTATACCTTGGAGGTCTGGAATGTGCACCTGGGGTCCCTTTTTTTCAATTTTGAATTAGAATTTTAATTATTAATTAAAAACTAACTTTCCCGCCAAAAAAAATCTTCATTTCCCCACCGCCAAATGAGTAAGGATTCAGATTTTTTCCCCACGCTAATGAGGATAGGCTTAACATTTTTCGCCTGATTATTTCAAACGATTCTGTTTATTTTTTGAATGTTTGATGCATTTAAAATTAAATATCATTAATTAATCGATCTTTCAGATTCATTCTGAAGTACTTTTGAATTAAAATAAAATAGAATAAAGGAAATTAAAAATTTCTAATCTGCATAGCGTTACCCCAATTGGCATAGAAAAATTCAAGCATTTGCGTTACCATAACTGGCGTTGAAATTCACGCATAGGCATTGTGTTCTGATTGTTGACAACTATTTTCACCGGATGCGGACTTGATTTAAATTATTTTTACGTTATTTGTCTGCTTTTGTAATTAAATTGTATTTATATTAGTTATATATTTTCTGTATATGCTTTTAGTTTTAAGTACATCGTTTTTTTAAAACCTGTTTTTGACCAATTATTTTAAACGATTCTGTTTATTTTCTTAGTGTTGTTGTTGTTGTCGTGTCTATGCATACAGTGCTAGTGCAAAAGATTAGAGTCCTCCAAAAGCCTTGGTATTTTCTTAGTGTTTGGGGCATTTAAAATTAAACATTGTTAATTAATCGATCTGCTCATGGTGAATCTCAGAAAATTTTGTTGACAAATTCTTGAGATATTACATAAATTAAGAAAGATATTCTTTAATGCCCATAAGATTGAAACGCTCAGTGACTCTGTTTTCAGTAATCATATTATTAAAAAAATGCTTTGTTTTAGTAAAAAATAGTATTATATTAATTGCAGATTCATCATTTCCACTTTAATTTAAAGCATACATTCTATGGGAGCTAACAGAAAATGAGAGAGATACATATTACGTTATGACTGAAGGCCTTTATAATATTTTGAGTGAATTATATGACTATCAAAATTTGGAGTTTTAAAATATTTTGATGAAGAAGCTATTAAAGTAGAAATTACATAAAATATTTAATTATTAAAATTTTAACGAGTATTAAGATTGGTGAACCGGCTGGTCGCCAAAGGCGGCTAATACATAAAAAGAATAATACATGCCGTTGTTAACAGTTCAAAAATAGAATATTGAAATTAATTCGGAAGAAATCTACTAACCGGTGCTTTCATGCCGTCAAAAGAAGCCAAATCGCCAATGCAAAAAGCAAAATAGATTTGACGATTTGGCAACCATCAATGATAGGAATGGGGGAACGGAAAGATATTTAATAGCTTTGATTCAAAATTTGACATTTTAGTATTGTACTAAATTTTATTTATCTAGCTCTTTACGTGTTGTAATAATCGAGTTCACTAGTACTCGGGCAACAGGACAAAGGGATTTCCTTTAAATGGATTTTATTCAAATTGTGGTAGAAATCTCCAAATATGATGTTGAGTTCTACATACCATATTTCACTAATCTACTCAAAACATTTTCAAGTCATCGTGTTCATACACAAATGGATATAATTCTAAAAGTGTGTTTTTCGGACTTAAGGAGATATGCTAAAATCTCGAGTTCGAATTTTTCGACAATTACAATACTTTCTCTTTGTATACTCCGTATACGAGAAAGAAAAAAGTGAGGGTTAACAAATCTTAGAATTAAGGACAAAACAGTCAATGGTTTTAATGCATTAACAAGAAATTCTTTTTAATCGCACACACTTTTAGTAATTTAATATATTAGAAGCACTTCATTCAATTTACAAAGCTTTAATTCTTTCATTATTGGAATTTTGCTTATTACTTATTTCATCGTTCCTTTTTTTTAAAAAATTTAAGAATACATTCAAGATGCTTTATTTTATCTAGAAGAATTACAGTTCACATTAAGCATTCAAGTGTTTCTGACATATTAAATTACTAAAAGTCTGTACGATTAAAAAGGATTTTCTGTTAATGAATTGAATCATTGGCAGTTTTGTTCTTAATTCTAAGATTAATTAACCTTCACTTTTGTGCTTTTTCGTATACGGAGTATACATAGAGAAAGTATTGTAGTTGTCGAAAAATTCGAACTCGAGATTTTGGCAAATCTCCTCCTTCAAAATATTTTTAAAGCAAAAATATTAACGAATGAAAAACGTTTGAATTAGTCAGCCTCCCCCCCTCCCCCTGAATTATGATGAAACAATGAAGAAGTTTATTATTAAATTTTTAAAAAATATACACAGTAAACACACAGTGTATTTCTTTTACAAATTTTTGAATGAAATGTAGAATATATATATATATATATATATATATATATATATATATATATATATATATATATATATATATATATATATTTAAATATGAAACCGCGCATCCGCTTTTGATGAAAATCTTTTCTGATAGTATGACGAGTAATTCGTGGTTTTCTTTAGGTGTGTATGATTTATCTCATTTCTATAGAAAGTTCCAACCGCAAGGGGCGGGGGGGATTTTTGAAATAAAAAAGCCCATCAACAAAAGACTTAAATAAGATTAAAAAGAAATTTGAACAAGCAAAGATATACTTCTTCCATTGAAGAACAGAGAAAAATAGTCTCTATAACAGATTTAAAAACATCCATGAATTCTTGCTTCCGGAATTCGAAAATTCGAAACCGGTCAACTCCTTCAGATGGAATCCCATCCTCACTGCGTGCCAATAATTCATAGTGGTGCTTCCTGAAGAACAGAACTAAGAGAGTAAAGCAGGAACTTATCGGCAGGCAACACGAGTAAGGATGCAGCGTACTTAAGATGTGATTAAAGAGGATGCGATAAAAAGCTGGCCTTGGACACAGATTGGATGGGGAGGCCCTGTTGGAACAGTTCCAATTCCCGACCCAAACAAACAATGCTCTGACGCAGTGAGGTCTCAATAAGAGAGTGGAGGGATGCAAATGCCCGTTCGACTGGAAACGCTAATCTTTTCATGATTAAGATTCGGCAGATGGCGAACAGTCGCAGATGGAAATCGAAATTTTCTGGCAACAGACAAGATGGCCTTTCTTAACATTACTACTATTTCTATAAATTATATAGATGTAGCAGGATTACTGAAAATTCTTCCGATAATTTGCAGAGAACAACGATGTGCGATGCGCCTAACAAATTCGAAGGGGGGGGGGAAATACTGTTAAAGTATTTGAAACGGTTATGTAGTAAATTATACACTTCAGTAGAAATAAACTACTGAAATTTCAGAAAACTAGCTTATGACTTACAGAAAATTTTCCTCCGATTAGGGATGCCTACAATGGACATCACTACATTTTTCTAGAATTCTATATTACACGCGTTTTTCAGTTAGTTATACCTTTCCTTTTTTGATATTCATTTTCATTTAAAATACAATACACTCCCTAGTATCCTGTTCAAGATTATCCGGCTTCCGTATTATCCGGCCTAGCTTTTTTTTTAATCGGGAAAGCAAGACATTGCATTGGCAACATTGTCAAAGCATTAGAAGCTGGCGTTTGCTACGATCCTGCTAAGTTTCTTGTGCAAAATACAAGCTGTGACAGGAAAACCGCACCGTTCTGCTCTCTCATTATTTCTTCGGTGTGTAAAGAATCTCAATTGTTGCTGCTGTTCCTGATTATAACTGCACAGTACGCACAGTATTCGAAAATTGTTTTTGGAACATGCTAAATGTTTGTTAAGTGTACCATAGTGAAGATTTCAAAATGGGTGATAACCGGAAAAAGTTGTAGTGACCATGGAGGCGAAATGATGCGCTATATAGCAACTAGACTCTGGTATAACAGCAAAAACTGGCAACTACTTCTTTTATTCACCGGGCTATGTTTACATTCTACTTGACTTGACTCCGATTTATGGTGCTATTATGCAATCAAAATATCCTTTTTAAATCAATACTTCACGCACATTGGCCTTGGATTGAGAACACAGCGGATGAATGTTTTTAGTAACACGGAGCTTAAATGTAACTACAAAAAAAGAAAAAAAGAACCCAGGAAGGGTTAAAACAGAAATTTTTCCAAAATAACAAGTTTGATTTCTTTTAATGATTACAATATTTTCTCTTTGTATACTTAGTGTAAAAGAAAATAACAAAAAGGTCTTAAAAACATTCTTTTATAAGTGGAAGAAAATGCAAACCGAGAAAGCGAAAATAAATATTGTATAAAACAATTTAGTTCTTAATGAATATTTTGAAATTTTCTTTTTTTATTGTATTTATTGCGGCTTAATTTCCAGACTAGCCTGTTATAACTGTTTCAAATTTTTCCCCATCTTCATTCTGACACCTAAATATTGTAAAATACTTAATTTTATGTTTTTCAGTACACAAATAGGATAGAGCTTTAAATTTTAAATTTATTATTTTCTACTTTTTAATCTTAAATTTAAAATGCATTATTATAAATAATATTTAATTTTGTCATCAATTTTGTTTTCAAACCCATAACAAGATGGCGCTATTGTTATAAAACAAAAATTTGATTAAAATTAATCGATTAACTGGTGAATAAGCTTTGTAAATAATAAAATACTTTATGGCATCAAAAACATAAAGATGTAAACAATTTACAACATCAGGGAGTAAAAGAAAAACAAGATTCTAAAATTGCGAAATCAAAAACATAAAAAATATTAAATTAAACATCTAAAAATGAGATAAGCAGACATTTAAGAATCTGAAAGTTTCAAATAAAAAGAATTAATTCGAGATATAAAATTCTGACTAAAATTTGACTTTGAATGACTTTCCCAGACTCACAAGAATATGACTCTGTCCCCCCGGCAATTTTTTTCACATTATTAGATTGCACGTGTAAGTTAATCTAAAATATGCTTATAGACTATTAACAAATTGAAGCATTTTTTCGAAATAAAAAAGAAAGGAAAAAAAAAGAGGATATGTAAGCACTTACTATAACATATGAATATTATAATAATCTAAAGTTTTCAACTAAAAAAAAAAAAATTCGAGATAAGGTAGAGTGAAATTTGACTTGAAATGAATTTTAAAGATAAAAAGAAAAATGATTCTGTCCTTTCCTCAAATTTCCATTCATTAGATTGTACGTGAAAGTCAAACTAAACTATCAAGCAACTAAAGCGTTAAATTTCTTCACAATAAATAAAAAAAAAAAGAAGAAGAAGAAGAAAAGAAGTGGATAGACAAAATGGAAATGCTTTCTGTAAGATCCGGCATTTTCCGTCTGAAAAATATTCAAGGTAGGTTAATTCAACTACAATATGGCCACGAATCAATTAATTTAGAAGCAAACAGGTTAATTGATACATAAAAATTTAAATACTTTTTAGTTAGTTAAAAAGTTAAATATTAAAAAAAAAAAAAAAAGGCGAATGGAGTTTGGGTTAAAATATCAATACTCCGGTAGCTTCGAAAACTATTAATGAATATAATTAAGCAGGCAAAACTGTCTGTTTATCATCGCTACTAGCAATTTGTCAATTTTCTTTCGAATCTGGAAAAAAAAAAAAAAAAAAAAGGCGCAACAGCAACCAGCTGCAAGGCCAATTACGACCAAGTGATGTATTGTGGCAGCTGCTACGACAGATAACAGTTGACGTTTTCATGACTCCGATAAGCACGGACATTTAAGCGCATAAATTAGAAACGATATCGACCGGATTGAGGAACCATTTACCGCTTCAATACAAAACGGAGTGTTTTTTTTTTCCTTCTTCTTTTTTCTTTTTGTCTTTACAGACTTTTTACCTGTTAATATGTAAAGATAAGGCCATTTTCTTAAATGGGTAAGAATAATAATAAAGATAAATGTAAAATGGTGGAACATTTTGCCACAAACATTTCAAAATATAGAACATCATTCGCTGTAATGTGACCTCTCTTTTTTTAGATAAAGAATACTTTACAAGGTTATGTTTTTCTCTCCCCCCCCCCTTTTTTTTTAATGTTGTGATCAATCTAGCAAAACCTTAAAAGATACCAAACCTTAATTGAATGGATTAAAAAGTCAAATGAGTGATAATAAACTTATTTAGAGTTAACTGAAAAATAGTAAATTGCATAATATTAGAATATTATTCGAAAAATGTACCGAAGAGTATCACCATCATTAAAGATAAAATAATCTTCAAAAATGATTATTCGCAAAATGTCTCGAAGAGTATCACCATTATTAAAAGAAAAATGATGTTTCAAAATTGTTTATTAGAAAAATGTATCGAAAAGTATCACCATCATTAAAGCTAAAAATTTTTTTAAAAAGACGTGATACTTTATTCCAGTACTATGTTATTATTACAATGCTTTATTTTATGCTTATTAAAGGAATAATAAAGCAATGTATTAAAGGAATAAAGCTTTATTAAAGGAATAATAAAGCAATGGATAAAGCAATATTTTATTTTTTTTCTTGAATGAAAATTATTTTTTGTCCAAAAAAATAAGAGATTCAGCAGCAAACAGCAAACAAATGAAATGGAATAATAAAATATAATTAGAATGAAATAGAAAAAGAAACATACTTTAAAGAATATACAAATGTATCAGCAACAATAATTCCTTCGAATTAATTTTGTTATAAGCTAATATAATTTTTTTTTAAACTAGTTCACAGCATACTGTAAAAAATACATTTTATCAATTAAATTCTTACCGTATTCTTCACAAAATTAATGGATTTTTTTTTTTAATAATACATTCTAGAATTCAGCAAATCCATATCAGAAACAAATAATAATTTTAAAAATAATCTTAATTATTTTTCTTCATAAATAATGACATCAATTTGATAAATTAAGTTTAAAAAATCGAAGAAAATACTTGAATTTTGGCTTTACGAATCCTGAAGAGCAACTACTTATTCTTGTTTAAATCCAGTTGTTTTTTGCAAACGATTTTGTAACATCACAGTAACGAAAAAAAAAATAACGAAAAGATATTATGTTATAATGTGTTAATATAAGTATATAACGATAGATTTAAAAAAAAAAGTCGTGGAATTGTGGTTTCGTTTTAAGAAAATAACAGATTTGTCTCTAATTCGTGTTAATTTGTTAAAACCAGCCCAATCTTTTCTGTTCCAAATTTTAAAGAATAAAATTATAACATTTTCAAAATAAAATCTTTCGTTTTTAAAAAATCTTTCCGCATACGAACAGTAGGTTCCTCATTCTTTTTCTCTCTTATTGTTTTAAAAAATCAGAATGCTTTACATAAAATATAAATGTGATAATGTTGCTTTTATTAAAGTCAAGGGAAAGAACTCTAATGAAAAATATGTTTGGAATAATTTTTCTAACGTCAAGTGAAATTATAAAAATGTTTACGTGTGAATATACAATGCAGCATTGTTGTGGAAAATGTTTCCTCGAAGATATAATCGTTATGCGAAAGAGCAGATGTTTAACAGTGATCAGTTTCCGCACATTGCTATTGTTTTATTTATAAAATTTTCTATTACCATAATTGATAACAACTGTGATTAGAATAATTTGATATTTTATTGCCTCATTTGTAAAATGCTCGAATGATGTTTTATAGACACATTTTTCAAGAACACACTCTGGATTTTGTAAGAAAACGTTCTGGATATTGCAAGAACAATATTGCGATGTATAACACCATGAAGAACATTTTGCACAATTGCGATACAGGAACGGCATTTATTAAAATTGCTTCTGAAGAACAGAAGAAAATTGCAACGAAAAAATGACTACTATTTGTTATAGAATTGCTTCTGGAAACCGAAATCATGAAGTCTTACTAAATTTTCCTATTCATACAAAATATTCGATTCTATGATAAAACTCTGCTCCTGAAGAAATTGTTCAGAAAATAATTTAATCTAAATCTGTTAAAAGTATAAATTAATAATTTTATAAAATGCTTAGTTAAAAAATGTTTAAATTTTTAATTATTTATGCTGCAAATGATGATGAACAAATATAAGTAAAAGTTAATATTTTCTATAAAATATCATTTAAATCAGCAAAAAGTGCAAACGATTCGAAATTCGTATTGTAATGATCCCCGCGTTTTTGAAAAAGAAATATACCTGACGATTTTTATATGCAATTCTTACAAAAATGTGTTAAAAATATTTATTGCGAAATTCATATAAAAATTAAAGCAATTACAATATTCTCAGTTTAACTGTCTCCATTCAATGGTAAATCGAACTAAGATTTATATTTTTTTAAAAAAATATTTTATTTATTTTTCAAGTAAAATAATATCAGCCACAATTGAAAACTATTATTCAATGATTGCATCATCCAAACGCAAAATATAGTCTTTCAAAAAATCAACTTTAAAACAAAATAAGCACGCTAAAAAAATTGTTTGAACTTTAATCATATTCGAGTTCGATTATGATTAAAATTTATCATAAGAACACAAAATAGCATGGTTTAATATTCAGTCAAATCACTTAACATTTTAATTAAAACGAAGCCTTTACAAAAGAAAAAAAACTATTATATTATGTAATAATCAGTACAGCAATTTATTTCAAATTACAATGAATGTAAAATCAACAAATGTAAATTAAATTACTAGATTTAATTTTTGTGAATGTAATATAATTTTATACAGATATTTAGAGTAAATGAAATTTGATATTTCTCAATGAGCTAATACAATAATATGCGGAAAATTCATGCATTTGAAATAAAGAGCCTAAACATGTATATCATTTATTTTATGGCACTTTTATTAATGTTATTTTAGATTTATAAATACACTTAAATAATTATATATGCGTTTCAATATAAAAACAATTATCCACTTATTTTAACGAAATATTTAAGTATTCTTTTTTTAATCAGAATGAACTGATAATATTATTAAAAATTAAAATTTACACATGTTTATAAAACGGTCAATTAACTATCGTAATAATATTATGGCCATATAAGGCGTAACATTCATTTTATGGTATTTCTGTCATAGTCTATTTATAATGTAAATAACAATTTATTGTATATTCATTTAGACATAAAAGACAACTGTTACTTTTACATTCCTGTTTCTTTTACAGTTGTAATGAAATAGTAATAAATTATTTTAAAATAATACAACTATATTTAAATATTATTTTAAAAGAACAGGAGTTGATTACATTCAATCTATTTGAATGATCTTGATAATGATAATAATAATAAAACAGAATTTTTCTTTTGGTTTTTATACTAAATAATCCAAATTAATATCAATTTAATATTTTATTATTAACTCTATCGTTTTTAATAATGATTCAAATCTTTTTGTGATGGAATATATGTATGTTAAGACAAATTTTGAGCAGAGAAACAGAGCTCTACTCAAATGCTTGAGTAGAAGTCTGTCTGTAGTTCCTATAACTTTTTTAAATTTTGGATATCTTCTTTAAACATTTTCTAATTCGATTCCGTTTAGAGCTAATAAAAGTTTCTTGATAATAAATGCACCTGCAAATAGGAAACAAAACTTCCATTAATGATAAGAGGGGCGTAGGAAGGTGGGTGCGGCCCGTCCTGATACCAACTTTGAGGGGGTTGACGAAAAATTGCCAGTTTTAAATTGATGGTCTTGTTTGTGCTTAAATATGAACTTTTAGACTCTATTTCCAAAATGAATTTAACATTAAGATTTTTATTTATATACTTCTGTTCAGAAAGAAAAATTAATTAAAAATTATTTCAAATTCACAATGAATGATGAACGATTCTCTAGCTTAACCATTTTGTCAATTAAAATGAGCTAAAAGTATTGATTTTGTTAATGCAATTTTGAAATTTGCAGAACGAAAATTAGAAGAGATTCTAAACATCGGGTTAAAATACAGTATATTGGATTAGAACTGCAGATAATTGTGAGTTTAGTGTATCTCATATATTATAAAAAATCGATGTAAAAAGTATATAAGTTGAAATTTAGATCAAATTGCTTTTTTACAAGAACAGGGCATCTTCATTTATTCCAATTGCGATTTTGTTTTGAGAAGGGTGAAATTTTTACAGTCTCCTGTTTCTCTCATAAATATTTTGTCATGTCCCTTCAAGTAAAAAAACAAACAAACAAGAAAATGGAGAATTAATTATAATTAAAAGGAAATTCAGCTAAAAATAATTATTTCATACATTTTGATGGATTCTATATAGTCCAAGCTCTTTTTCCTTGGTAATTTTTGCCTATTAATTATAAAAAGTCTAAGGAAATAAGACCCTATGAGAAGTTTAATGACACGATATTTTCTGTTCGTCCAATTTGAAATCACAACCTACAACTTAAGAATCCCTAGATAAAATCATTCATATTATCTTGATACAATTAACTCTCGATTATCTGCGGAATTGAGTGGCCCTGCAACCAAGGAATACAAATCCAACCAGTAAATAATCAAATCCAAAATATAAAATTTCTGGAATTAGCCACTTTTTTATTTCATTTAGTTGAATAATGAGGGGCAAATATTAATTATTTTGCAAACAATTTTTAATGAATGTAAGAAAAAACAAGTAAAATGTCTTTTATTAATAAATCAGTTGAATATACTTTCTAAGAATTCATTTTTCTTAATAATGGCATTTAGTGCATAACTTTATGATCATAAAATACAGTTTAACTTTATTATTAAAATACAATTTAATTAAATCAATTACAAATAAAAAAGAGGTGTTGTAGTACCAAGAACCAATGCGTGTGATCTCCCCAAAATGTTTCTCGTATACCCTCTATTAAACTTTTCATGCTAGAGAACACCTCACATAGCATTTGCGTACAACAATTACGAAATATTAACTTTTGGAGTAGCTTTAACATCTTTACTGAATCTACCGTGTCATTCTTGGCGAGTTTTTTTATAATTAATCCTTGGCATGCATTAATAGTATCCAAATATTGAATTTGTTTCTAAATACACGTTTTCCTCAACCGTCTGAAACAAAAAGTTGACACAAAACTGCACTTGTAGCAACAAAACCCCATATCAAATTTTATATATTTAAGTCATGGTGCTTTTAAATTATCGTTTTTACATGTTTCTGAATGAATAGACCGACAAACAGTTAACTTGCAGTTGGATTTGGCTTAAAATTGGACAGGTGTCTATACTATAAATGTTAAATCTGTGTGCCAAATTTTATCCATCTATCTTTTGTAATTATCGTGTTAATATTCAATAGCCAGCTAGTCAAATTCAATTCTTATATTCAAAAGCCGGATAGACGGACTTCCCCTGGACAAGTTTTACTAAAAATTTGGGAGTTTGCAAATGCACTGTAAAGACCATAGCCAGATCTTAACCGTCCAGCTCAAAGCGTTTTTAAGTTATCTTCGTCAAAGTTATTTCGATTTTAAGTTATCTTCGAAAAAGACTGACAAACATACGGACATTTTCCAAAAATGTGTTTTTTCAAAATCAGAGAGGTCTAAATCTTGGAGATTTAAAAACTTTAGAAATTTAGAATAGAAAACTTGAGTTCGAATTTTTTGACGATTACTATACTTTCTCAATTCTACGGTATGTGAGAAAATAAAAAAATGCTGATAATTTATCTTTAAAATTTGTTTGTTTATTTATTTTTTGTGAAAAAAAACCCCAGCATATACAGAAATTTACTGCTTATTAAATCATAACTGTATACGTAAGCACTTCTTAGTCATTTTGTAGATTATATGTGGAATTGCTCGGTTTCTGGTCTAGCTAATTCTGCAGATATTCGAGAGTTTATTATATTTTAATGAGAAATGTCTTTAAAAACTTTCTCACTTTTAATTATAGTTCAGTGAAAAGTCAATGCTCTGCTTTAAATAATCACAATTTTTATTATTATTATTATTATTCTTTTAAGATTCAGCTTTATTTGTGCCGTTCCTAATAGGGCAATCCTATTCAGATGAGTCCAGCAAAGAAAATGCGAATAAAACCTGCCACTCTAACAAATGAAAAGCTCTTGCAAAACACAGCAGGAAATCCTTCACAACACCACCCAGTGGGACTGAAGCTTGTATCGTTATTTTTTTTCCTTGCACTCATTAATAAAAATCAGATTTCTAATTTTTTTTTTTTTTTTTTTTTTTTTCGTATTTGTGTGTTTGCCGGAAAGCGAACCAGATGTTGTATTTGTAATTCTAACATGCAACCATTTTCTAGCAAAATAGACCAATTAGGAGCCATTTTTTTATTTTTATTTTCTTTCTAATTCTAATGTAGCTATAAATTTGATCCACAAATACAAGAAACAGTCAAATCGGATAACTGCATTGATGACAAATAGCGCGCATAAAACATAATTATTCAATTAATCAAGTGTATAATTAGTGAGAAATGACATAAGAAAATTTGATACCCAACATGGTTATTAATTATCAGAAAAAATGAACTGCGATTTCCGAAATAAACTTTTGTTTCCAAAAGATGTTTGTTTTCAGTTTGGAGTTTTTTTTTTTATGTCAATGACCCGGGCCACAAAAAGTTCAGGAATTGAAATATTATACTCTAATGAAAGATTTACTAAATAAGTAACCAATAAAATAAGTACGCAAAAAAAAAAAATGTTTAAGATTTTCAAAATTAATTTGTATTTTTCTCTTTCCAATTGCAATTGATGATTGCGTAAAAAGATTACAAAATATTTTGCCCATTTTTTTAAATCTTGCTTATTAAGGTTTTTAATTTAAAATGGTATTTAAAAATAATGGTTTATGAGTCAAAAAATAAATAAATATAAAGAAAAAAATTGTATAAAATTAATTGTATAAAAACAAAAATAACATATATTAAATATCGCATCAGTAAAGCAAACAGCAATAATAGCGATTATGGCAACTTTAGCTTACCAGTTATACTTTTATTTCGTACAACAATGCTAATTTTGGCATCAAATTCACTTAAATCTTACTAATGCAGTAGATATTAAATTTCTGTCATAGGATCAGAGAAAAAAATAGACAAATAGAAATATTTAAAAGTATACACTCTATAAGAATTTCTAATTTAAGGTATAAAAAAAAGTATAATCTGAGTTAGAACTAATTGTTAAAACAAAAAGTATATCTGATAGCGTAAAAAAAGGCGATAATTTAATTTTGGAATATGTTTAAATTTGCATTTTTGGAACAAATTTAATTACAAAGTAGTAATTTTCTTATAAAATATAATATGGAAAGTCTTCCAAATAATTCTTTTTAAAATTTCAAAAGTAAATGAAGTTTTCACAAATTCAATATAACACTAAAACGATTAACTCTTCCCCTCCTCTCCCTATATACTATGAAAAAGTATTAAGAAGCGGAGCATACAAATGGGTACCATGATGAAATTGTAGAATAGAATGCGGGTGCCCTTATTGGGCCCCTATCGGCTGAATTAATGCGTAGCTTTATATGCAGAAAAATTTTTTTTTAATGGTTCGACAAATTTTCCTTCACAACATTGTAAATTAGTAACTCCAGCAAAAACATCTACAATTGTCAAAACTTGCACATGTAGTATATATTTCAGCAGTGTTCTTAAGAATTAACTATAAAGTAACTAAGAAGGCTCTGAACTTAAAAAATAATTTATTAAAATTTGATTAACAATTAAACTAAAGTAAATTCAATTATATCAGATATTTAATAATTCGTATTTTGCTTGCTTTATATTAATACTCGTGAAATAACGAAAAAGGATTTCGATTAAAAATGTGACTCAAAAATTTGGGCTCAATAAAAGGAAAAAAAAAAAAAAGAAGTTATTAAAGTTTAAGAAGAAATTTAAAGAAAGTAAAATTTCAAAAAGACAGAAAATTTATAAAGTGTATAACCCTAGTTACTACATGTATTAAGCATAAAAACTAAAATTTGTAAGTAATTTTTTTAAAAAGTTTATTACTTTTAACATTACAATAGGGAAAATATATAAATGAGAAACAGAAAAAAACAAAAGCAATTATCAATTGACAAACGTAGTTCAAAAATCAATTGATCATTATGATCTAATTCAATATGGATCTAAGACCTTTGTATAAAATTGCATATAATAAAGCCTTCAATTTCTTATTATATGCCGCTTGATCTCTTTATTGTTTATTCAATACCAATGTAAATAAAAATAATACTAAATATCGATTGTAATATCTATATATTCATTACCATTGTAATACTGAATATCGATATATTCATTACCATTGTAATACTGAATATCGATATATTCATTACCATTGTAATACTGAATATCGATATATTCATTACCATTATAATACTGAATATCGATTGTAATATCGATATATTCATTACCATTGTAATACTGAATATCGATTGAAATACCGATATATTCATTACCATTGTAAATAAAATATATCGTTTATATAATACAAAGTGCAAAATTTTGCCATAATTTATATCGGAAAATTTGATACCGTCGGAAAAAAAATGTTTCACCAGAGCTATACGAACATATTTTTTATCAGGGGTAAACATACAAACCCTGACCAGGTACTTTTAATGAAAGGGTTGCCAAAAATGTACATTTTAAACAACAAGCGATTTTTCGCAGATTCCTCGTACCACAAGATCCGGGTGATTGCGGCTAAAATCCATTTTATATACACCGGAATGCCAAGCTAATGGGGAATTTACGATATTGGTACTAGTTGAGGCCTCGACATTTTACACTTGTGTGTTCATATCATCAAAATTTGTCACTGACTCTACGCAGCTTCGAAGATATTTTATAAATTTTGTGTTTGGTCAAAACGTTCTGAAATAATAACAATAACAATAATCCGTTTATTACTGTTGCCACTCGACAATAAGCAATAAATCACTCTTATTACTTATTGTCGAGTGGCAACAATCAAATGTAAACAAAATATCATACGAATTTTAGATTGCTTCATTGAATACATTTACAGCTACATTAAATTGAACACTTCGTCCGCTTATTAATTGACGGAGTTGTAAAATATTATTAACTATTTTAGATAGGATTTGCCTTGTCAACAAAACAGTCAATTTAGTTAGAGGAAAGAAACCAAATAATAAGTTAAACAGAATGTTTAATCGAGAGCAAAAAGAGGCTTAACCGTCACCAGATGGGTAATCGCTGACTTGCTAATGGAAAATGACATTAATATCTTGCAAAACAATTATCTCACAAAAATTGTCTTTGTATCATTTTAAGATTCAAAAAATTACGGAAATGAAATTGATTTCATTAAATAGGTATAGTTAATATTTCATAATTTTAACAATATTATTTCATTGAATATGATACACGTTTTTAAATGTTATGTTGGAATTCAAACTGACACATTAAAACATTCAATCGCGTGCTTTTACCAATCATTAACTCCGCAAAAGAATGTTCATTTTCGATTTCATTTCATAATATATACACTCTTTAATTTCGTTGTTGTTACTTATGGAACTTTTCAAGCCCGCTGATGAACTGCCAGCGATTTAAGCTGACTATGCAGTAGCTTCTGAGGGCAAAGGCCCCTGAGCACCCGAGGGCAGAAGTTTGACTTCTAGCTCATATGACGATGACACATACATTCGCTTGCACAGCCCCTTTTTACAGGGGGGCTCTTTCACACACCTCACAGATAGAACACAGAGTAGAAAACAGGACTCGAACCAGGATGCTGAAATCACAGTGAAGACGCGCTACCCTTAGGCCAGGTCGCCAGCACCTTTTAATTTTAATCAATTCAAATAAATTCATATTTTTCAGTTCGTATCAAGTAACAAGGTGAATTTAAAAAAACACATTCTATTACAGAATAAAAAAAGTCAGTAATCTAGGCGAACAAGTTGGTCGTCAAAGGCAGCTAGTATTAAAAAAAATGTTTACCAATAGAGAATAAAACAAATCTAACCTCTGCGAATAATAATACAATAACCGTGGATGCATTTCCCTCAGAGAAAGATTTGCAGAGAAGAAAGAATGAAAAGTCGGAACTGGAAGTTTTGTCGATAGAAAGCAAAATGATAATAACAGTAATAATAACAGAGGAGAAAACAACTTTTCCCAAGTTTATTATACAAATTCGGCATCTTCTGCTCCATTAAAATAATTTATCTGTTTACTGTTCTTTAACCCATGTATCATCTCTGAGCAGCGTTTATCAGAACAATCACTCCATGTAATAAAAGAAAGGATTACAAGGCTGGCTTTCGTTCGGGAAATGAATCTGATTTCCAAACCGATTACAAAACGAATTCTCTAATTTGGCGCGTAATCACGGAAGTTTTCGTTCCTCGAAAACATTCCTCGGAGAATGAAAACGGAAATCAGAAGGGGAGAAAAAAAAAAAAGAAAGCGATAAAGGCAGCATTTACGGGTAAAGAGATATTGTAAACATACACAATCAGCATGACGTTTTGCATAAATCGCTCGGGTAGGTTCGCTGCTCATGTGGGGCTCTTCGCAGGTTGTATTTGCATACGACAACATGGCGGCTGTAAATCAGAATCTCTTTTTTCGTGCTTCTGACCTAGAACAAATGATCTTTCTCACCTACATACGAGGAATTGTATTCGCGGCACGACGCTTATTACCGCTCTCTGATATTCGATACATGAATAAATACAATGGGGAAATAGCGTTCATTAAAATTGCTTTGTCATCATTTCTTATTCGGGTTTTATTGACTTTTTACATCATAGTTTTTGCGAATTTTTCAAGTACGGCGAGATAAAGAAGTCGAAGGTGGTAAGTGGCAATTTCGCGGAAATTCCAAATAACAAATGTAGCCGAATATGGCTAGTTCGAATATTTTTAATTCAAATTTTTCTCTAAGAATTGAACACTGAATTTCTTATTAACATGAGATTAAAATATCGTAACTTCATTCGAATTTATATTAATTAATTTACAATTAAAACTAAGAATTGTTCTAATTTCTGAAATGATTTCGTTCTTTAAACAATTCACATATTATGGTCTCAAGTCGTAAACGGATAATTTTTAAGGAACTTAATTCAATACGGAGATATATAGAAGTCGAAGGTGGCAAGTGACAATTTCGTGGGAACTCCGAATAACAAATGCTAGGGAATATGGATAGTTCGGACATTTTTTAATTCAGCTTTTTCTCTAGCCCATTCAATTTCTTATTAGCGTGACATTCAAATATTGTCAGTTGATTCGTTCACTCAGTTTATTCATTATTTTAATTCATTCATAATCAAAACTTAGAATTTCAGAAAGACTGATCTAATTTCTGAAATGATTACGTTAATTAAATAATTTATATATAGTGGTTTTACAGACGAACATTTTTAAGGACCTTAATCATTAAGAAGATCTTACACTGAGGAATTTATTCACAGAAAATAAGCATAAAGAATTTTTCAGTCTTTAAAAAATTCTGAATGCGTTAAATGTGAAGTATAATTAAAGTTTTGTGTCATATAAATGAAATATTTTATGATCACAATGGGTAAGAATCGGAACTGTGATAAAACGGTATATAAATAAGAAATGTATAATTGGTACTTTACTATACATTAATAGAGAACGATAGTTAATATCCAGAAATGATTAAAACCAAACTAACATATTTTGTAGAATAATGATTATTTTCAATGCCAGACACCAAAACTTTAAATTATACTAGCTCTATTTGCTTTTCTTCAAACTCTTCAAGTAAGAATAATTTGTACAACAGCAATAATAATAATAATGACAATTTATTTTTAAAAAAAAACTAAATCCCCTTCTTTTTTTATCTTTCCAAGACTGAAATTGAAAAATTGCAAAAGAAATCCGAAGAAAGTCCCAAGCTTACCTTCTTCTTATTTTTATTATTTATTTAGTTATTTTTATTTATTTACATTTGCAGTTTGAGTTATGTTTCGTGACGTTTTGTTTGCATTTCTTTGGTAGGCATTTTAAATCTAATAATTATCTGAAAAAGAGAAGAGACCAGGAAAAGAAATATTAAGGCCAAATTGTTCACAAAAATAAAGAAAGAAAAAAATACGAATTTCTAACGGATGATAAGTTGTACCAACGAAATCAACGTTTATAAAGAAGTGTATAACCCATACATGATATCTTGGTAAATAAAATACACAAAAAAGAATTGCCAGAACTAGATTTATCTATCACAAATCGCTCCGCAATTATCTGAAAAACATAATCTTTACACATGTATTTTTACTTTACTTTCAGGTTTTAATTTATAACAAACTTCTGACATTGCTTTGCCTTTTCGACAAACCAACACATTCATCCGAATTACTCTCTTTTCCGTCTACAAATTGAAAGAATACCAATGGCTCTTTTTGACACTAATTGGATGAAATACGTACAATTCTTGGCATATTTGTCATTTCCTTTGTAATTACTGACTCATTCAATGACTTCTGCAAAGTAGAATTCAAAAGCTACAAAGGAGCAGAGTCTTACAGAGAGGAATGAAATGCTTGAACCTCCCCGCCCAGCTTTAACCAGAACAGTGATTGCTTTCATTTCATGTTTACTATTCTTATTTAAGCGACATTTTGGTAGAATATTTGTCTTTGTCCCAGTAACTAAAAATGAAATTCCTCTTTTCGTAAGAAGGATAGATTTTTCAGGAATGCAAAAAAGATGACATTCGGTGAGTGATGAGAGGATTGTGAAATACCATATTATACCAACTGTGCATATGCGTGACAGAAACTAATTACTTTTTGTGAAGTAATCACAAAATATTGATCTCTGATTTAGTGATTAACACCGTTTTTGCTCGAAATCAAATTCAATACAAAAATTTATCATAGAAAAATTAAAAAATTTCATTTTTTAAAATTCGGAGTATTTTTGATAGTCTAGATACAAACATTAAAAAGAATCATTCAATTTCAGTTTAAAAAAATTATTCATTTTAAGAGTTTAAAACTGTCAGCAATCTGAAAAAGATAATTACATATTTCTGACAGTTTTAAACATAGATTTGTAACAATTGAGAAAGAAGTATTTTCGAATCTGTCCTCCAAACATAATTAAAGATTAATTTTTTTTTAATTCGAAGTGCTTTTGATAGTCTAGATACAAACATTACGAGAATACACAGGCAGCAGTTACGTGTTTAACACTGACGGCAATCAGAAGCAAATAATTACAGATCCCTTAAAATATAATTTTTCGAATTCGACCCAATCCTCAAATGTTTCCATTTTGCTTTCCACACATTTGTAACAAGTGAGAAAGAAGTATTTCGAATCCTATTTGCCCTCCCAACATAATTAAAGATTAAAATAAATTAAAGCATCGTTTATGCGCCGTTTCAAAACAGACCGTATTCACTCCTATTTAATGCAATAATTAAATACTTCGTTTACACAGCGGAAAGTTTCTTTGATACGCCGTCTCCCTCCTTTCTAAAATTTTCCTCTTCAGTTATTATTTCTCCGTTCCTTTTAAACTTGAAACCTTTGACTTCAAAATCGTTCACAATTGATAAATTAATCGAAAATAAATTGTCTGGTACTAATTTAAGCGTTGGCGAAGAATAAAGAAAAGAGAAAAATTTCGAACATTTTATTTGTTGAAGCACTAAGTATTGTATATTTGCTTCAATAATATTACATGCTGGATGTAATATTATCATGTATTTAATGCATTCAAAGAGTATTCAATGAAATTAATTAATTTAACTAAGAGTCACACTGTGATTAGTACTCAAAGATAATCAGCACATTAGATGACAATGTATACTTAGTATTCAAGATAAACAATAAGAGTATAGTTCTCCAACATTTGACAAATGTTTAAACTTAAAATTTAATTATTGTTCTCAATAGTATGTAGAAGTACACTAATACTATTTAAATAGCTTTAGAATTATTACTTTTAAACGAATTTGCATTAGTAATATTAAAATTGTAATAATCAAAAGTGGTTTTTTTTTAAAATATCGATTATACGTCTTTTCATTTTTTCCTCATTTTAAGTTAGTTCCTTGAGAGGCATATAAATATGTTAGAGAAAGACGTACAAATAAAGAAAATTGTGATACTGTATATGGGTAGTTGCTTGTGAAAAATTTCTACTCCTTTAAAATAAGAAAACGGGGACGTAAACATTATCGCAACAATGGATTTGATGAATAAGAGAATAAACTCTAAACTTTTCGAATCGAAATAGCTGTCGATTATTTCAGTATTCAAGTACGAACAGTTTTAAAACAGTTTCAGTGACGATGGTCATACAGCTTTGGAAGCAAAAACCGTTTTTTGCAGTGAAGAATTATTTGGTCTGTGCAAAGGCTTTTCTTATCCGCTAATGTGATAAAATCTTAAGAAATCTTTCAGAAAGACATTTGTTTTTCAGTACTATTGAAGTGAAAGATGGTCCCCTATTCGGTTACAAGTTTTACACGATTCAGTTTCTGCATTTAACAAATTTTACATTACACATGCAATGAATTGTTTCATTTGTTTCAATTAAATTAACAATGAAACATCTTTATAAAATTTTGAATCTTCACATATTTTTGAGCAATTTAACTTCCAAAAGGTTTTCTATAATAAAATGTATTTTTAAATATAATAATCAACATAACAAAACGTAAAAGATTCTTCAGCTAATTAACTTTTTAAAAAATAAATAAATAAAAACTGGTAGCGCCCTCTGGTTGAGACAGACAAACGCCCATTCTTTGTTCTTTAATTGTATCCATTTTTTAAACTTTATTTTTCACATTTCTTCTTTTCATTTCAGCACCTCTTCTATTGTTACCCTTCTTTAAATTAAATGCAGTGCTCAGATCGTTTTTATGATAGCTAAGAAGTTAAGAAGTTTTTCAGAAGAAAAAAAGCTCAACACACATATACAAACGGAAGGAGGAAAAAATTATTAAGTAATTTCAAAATAATCCCCATGGATTACTTAAATTTTAGAGCGGTGGCCTAAAATAAATTCAAAAGCATTTGATTTAGTTTTTTTTTTTTTTCAATATTTCTAATTTAGGTGATACAATTTTAATTAACTCTTCCATAAAACTGATTAAAAAAAGAAACAATAAAGCAAAAAATTATTAGTACTTTCAGATATAAAAAGACATTTTAAAATAATTGATAACTTTTTTTGATTAGACCCTAAGCTGGTGTGAAAATATTAATTAAGTTTTTATTTGTACTCAGTAAAATTTAAATTTCTCATTTATTTTCTGCGAAAATATTTCACAGTTAAATGAATAATGAAGAAGGGGAGGGGGGATATTTTAATCTAAAAGAATTTGAAAATAGCAAAATGATTAATGAAATTTAATCACATAATATTTTAATATTCAGTTAAACAATATCAAAGTAAAAACGAAAGTATAAAAATTTAACATATTCAAAAAGATTTATTTATTTATGTAATAAAATTTGCTAAAATTGAAAATAATCTTATTTTATTAGAAGAATAAAATTTATAAAAAGAATTAAACAATAAGGAGATTTATTTTATCTGGTAAAACTTAGCTATCATATGAAAAATTTGCTTTTCTGTCAGATTTTTAAAAGCTTAAAATTTCGTTTCTGTTTAATCATAGCAAACCGAACATAAAAAAATAAGTTTGATGTCCGTTCTGTTTGTTAACCATAAAATGATTCTGAAATTTAAAACTTCTAAGTATCAGCCAAAATTGCAATTTTTCATTTCATTTTTAAAACAACACCGAAAAAAAATCTTATCGCTATTTAATACTTTTAATTTTATATTTTCATATTTTATACCATATCTGAATTTTTGAAAAAAAAATCTGATATTAAGATGATTTAATAATCAATAATGCGATAACAGAGTAAAAACTCAATGTATATTTAGTCTCTAAAATTACTCGCACATCATTCATTCAAAATAAGAGCTAAAAAATAAATAAAAGGATAACTTCCAGTAAGCAGTTGGATGTTTGACATCTATAAATGAGTGTATCTGTTTTAATACTCCACATTAGGTCGTTAACTTCCATGATTCGCCGCTAGAAGTGCTGCCATAACTTTCAGATGATAATATGAAACCACTTAAAAATTACAGACATTACTTCCTCGCTTTAACCTTTCTTTCAAACATAATGTCACCATAATACAGTTATATATCAAGGTCATTCTGACAATTTGCAGAATAGGGCGAGAAAAATAAGGTTTTTGCTAAGCAGATGCTGATATATAAGATGGTACTTAACGTCATTATCTGCCATGAAGTTTAATTTCACCACAAGTAGATTTATTAAACGATAAATCATTATTTTATCTTTTTACATGAAAATACCTTATTATTTAAAATAAAAATATAAAATCTTCTGCTAGTCTAACAATAATTATAGCTAATCAAAATAATTCTTTTTTAAAAAAATGAACATGAAAAGCACTGTGATTTAAGCAAAACGAATTAATTTTTCTTGCAATTTAAAATTAAATTAAAATCAATCAAAATTTTAGTTAAATAATAATTCAGAGAGAAACACGAGAAAGAGCTGATCAAAACAGATTTTAAAAAAATTAATAGCTTTATTCTGCAGATCAAAAAGTTAGACAAAAAAATTATAATTAAAAAATTAAGGCACTCTTTTAAAATTTTAAATCTATCACATTCATAAAATACAAATTAAATATTTGTATCAATTTCTAATTATTATCAGTTTCTTTTCTTATTTATTTATTGTTAGGGGGTATGACCACACGTATACTTCTCACTAATACAGCTTTCACTAAACTATTTACAGTTGGCACTTTCCCGCCACAGGCAACAGACACTGATCTTAAAATAAGCATATTAAGTTTAAGAAAGACATAGCAAACAATCTTTAAAAGAAATTAAAGTATTGGCATCTTTTTAAAACTCATGATGTTTTTTTTTTCTTCCCAAAAATCAAATAAAAATATTAAAAGCAAATATTCAAAATTGTGAACATATTCTGGAAACTTGATTCGTTTACGTTATCGTAAAGTTAATAAAACTTTTTCGATTTCCCCTTTGTTTAGGAAAAATCTTTTTCGATATATTTATTAAAATTAATATTTAGATAATTTCAATAAAATCTTTTAAACCAAGAGCTTTCCCTTAATAACTTTGGCTAAAAAAATTTAATTACCCAAATTGGATTCGATTTCCAAGTTTAATACTAGAGCATATGTCATCTTAATAAAGTCACTGTGGCTATCTCTCTCTCTCTGTGTGTGTGTGTGTGTGTGTGCGTGCGTGTGTGATCTAATCCCTTTCTACAAAACTAAATAAAATTCAGCCAAAATTTGCACATTTTTTTAAGACAAACGAAAAAATATTATAAATTTTCCAACGTTCAAAAATTAGTTAAATATGCAATCAATTAGAAAGCAATCAAATTTTCGTATTTTTTTTTCACAGTAACTTCCGGCGAAATTATTCTAGAAGGAATATTTTTAAAATCATTTTAAAATTCAAAATTCATTTCAGTTTTATTAATTTTATTTCGGCGCAATATTTCTTTCAATTATTATTGATTAAATTTTTTTTAACGGATTAATGTTAACTTTGAACTACTCTACCTCTTTTTTTTCTGTTGTATTTTAATAAATATCGTTATACCAGGTCATTATAAGTTTCAAAGCAGTGATTTAACATTGTTTAAAAGCAGGTACATGTTAGACTCTTAAATGGAAGAAAAGAAAAGTAAAGCTTTTGCGAATAATTTAAATTAATGTTTGACGATAGTAGTTACTTCAGGCTATAAAAAAATTAACCAATATTGTGCATTTTTCCCCTCACAGAAATTTTGAAAAAACTATTCCTCCCGAAATTTATTCTATTTTACAATTAAAAAAAATTTCAGCTTTTTAGTGATTTCTTCATTTTTGTGTGTTTTTTTCTTTCAAGTGGTATTAATTCTTTAGAAAATTTAATGCAGATTAGCGTGATTTTGGAATAAATAAATTTATAGGTATTCCTTGTCTAAATAATATTAAGACTTTGATCTACTCTATCGCTATTTTTTAAGTTTCTCTTTTATTTCAATACATATGTCTAGAAATGGATTTTGTATATTGTAATGTTTTATACAAAAGCAATTTTTACATTAAAAATATTATACATGAAAGGATTTTAATCCCAAGCAAGTCCAGGCACATTAATTAGTATTTAAAAATGCGAATCTGTATGTGCAATATGTTTAATTCAACGTTAAATTAGGCTGCAAAAAGGCACAAAAGAATACACCGGAGAACAAGAAAAATTTCCAACTTTCATCTTTATGTAGATTTTGAAACATTTCTTCCTCCCTTTTTTACTTCCGCAATTTAATTTACAACTTTTTATTAGATTCTTTTTCCACTCACTTTCATCTTTTCATCTATTGTAATTTAAGATCGTGTGAAATTTTTCCACGACTATTATTAAAAGCGCCATAGAAGTACTTTTGCCGAAAGAAAAACTGTTTACACAATTTAACTAGCTTAAAATCACAAAGCATTCGTTGTATAAAGAAAAATGACACACTAATCTCAAAATTTAATTTTGATGTGTACTTGAAATGATTATTTATATTTAACTTTATTATTTTTTAAACTTAACTGCGCGAACTTCTTAGAGAATTCATTTTCAATATTTCCTTTTTACAACTTTTCAACTTTCATTTTTATGCATATTTTGAAGCAAGTCTTCCACTTTCTTTGTTTCATTTCCCCTTATTTGATTGCACACCTTTATTTTAATCTTTTTTTTAATAACTCTCAGAAATTTTGGCATGATTATTTTGAAAAGCACTGCAAAATCTTTTTTACGGGAACAAAAAAAAAAAAAAGCTTTCATATTAGTTTTACATTAAAAGTCATAAAGCAATCATAGTATACAGAAAACAGAGATACACCAATTTTAAAAATTTATTATGAACACGTTAGTAAAAAGTTTATTTTTATTGAAATTAAGCACTCATGCTTTTTATTTATTCATTTATTTTTACGTAAATTTTCACTTGCTAATTTACCTTTTCCCTCTTCTTTTTACTTATCATTTACTAATCTTTATCTTATCATTTTGTACCGATAAATATACTGGTAAATAAACAAAACAATTTTGAACGTAAAATGTTGTCATAAGCATGAAGTACATTATTCTTGATAAATATAATTTTTCCAAGGAAAAATTGACGCCTATTATAAATTTAATCAGCGGCAATTCAAGTTGTTAGTTCAATTAACTACTATGTCTAGCTAAATAGGTCTGAATGTCCTCCTAATAATGAATTTGAAAGTGTTTGACATATATGAACAGAATGAATGTTTTATTGCAAACGATTTCTTTCCTGTGTGATAAAAATCGACATTTTTTTTAAAAAAAAAAAAGATAGTAGATGAAGAAATTTAATTAAAATTTTCTAAATAATTATTTCGCAATAATTAAGTTTAAATTTAATTAATTTGGGTGTATGTGTTTAGCTTTCATCTTTAAAGTCTCAGTGAAATTTCTTCTGCCGTTAAATATTGGGTGTTTTCTTAAGACGTCTGTCAGCAACAAAATCTATTAAGAAAGTCGTACTAATCAAAGATTTCAACGAAATTTTCAAAATAATTGTTTTACAATGATTTCGTTTTAATTTTTGATATCAGTTGCTGTTTTTTTTTTTTTTTTTTTGGTTAAGTTTCTGTCTAGATAATCTTACTAAAATTTTTTGAAGGAAATGGAATTATGGAAAGAATCAATTGGACAAAGTTTAAGTAGGTCTGATATAAGGAAAGTCAGAAAGCATTTAATATGTTTGAATTTAATTACTTATTGAGCAATTAAGTGATTTTCATTTTAATTAAAGAACTTTTTACAGATTTATTTAGTTTTGACGTATATTTAATTTCTCATTCTATGAATTCGAGCAAAAAGAAATGCAAGATCCTTTATTCATTGATGTATGCAAAGAATAAATAGGAAATAGAAAGAAATATAGAAAGGAAAGTTTTTATCATTGAATATAATCATGAAAAGAAAAATGGAAATTTTATTGTTTTAAATCCACCTAATAGCTTTTATGTAGGTATAATAATATGAGTAACGCATCCTTTCAATTTAATTTTTAAAATGCAATTTAAAATAATATATATTAAAATATAAGCAATAGTTCTAAAATACTATTTCTTTTTATGGAACAATAAAGTTGCTTAATTGTTGTTTTATTTAAATTTATAATAGTTTGGTTGATAGATTCGTTATTAAGGCAAGATATAATATGGTTCGATGATAGTCTTAAAAATTAGAATTCCTACTCTATAATCATAAATTTGAATACGATATTTCTTCAAAATATTTGGCAATTTCCGAGTGCAAAAATTACTAAATAATGATACATTCGATAAAAAAAAAAAAACTGTCTCGTCTTTTTAATCCTGATGCTGTTAAAACATTTTATAACGATTGGTCACCATATTATGTAACTTTTTTTTTCTTTCTTTTTTATTCTTACTTTTATTATGCTAGCGGTTAAAACATTTTTCAACAATGATCTTACATAGTGCCATATTCTTTTTTTAGTTATTTTTACTACTTTTACTATTTTTTTACTATTGTTAAAACGTTCTATCAGTATAAATAATTCATTTATATATCCGCTATTATTTCTTTAAATAAAAATAATAAACAGCAGAAACGAAATGAAAATATCCAGTCAGCGTTTCGCCAAAACAATTAAGAAGTGGAAATGTTTTATAATAAATAAATCACGCATTTTTTTAGGGAACAAAAGGAAACGAAATAAGCAAAAACTATTGGAATATCTCGTATCAGCTATATACTAACATATGTTTTAATTGTTTACATCGACACAGCACCGTATAAAATCATTCCAAATCTAAATATAGTAAGCGTAATAAAATTGTGTAATTGTTTCAAACAGAAAATATCTGTGATATAATAAAATCGAATATTTCATCGTTTTGCTGAAGACTAAACAGGACCTCTTAAAATCGAACAGATGGAACATCTTTTTCATATATTTTGTGATGCTTTTATTCTTTACATCCCACCCTTCTTGAAGTTTGTCACTTTTATTTCTGACAACATAAAAAGGAGGGTGGGAAACTGAATTTTTGACGCTGACGTAATAGCCAAACGATAATATCCCAGTGGAAGGCGATCCGTGAGGAGATGGACGCTACGAGTGGAGGAAAGAGGGGGTGTGTCGGGCAGGGGACGAACGATCAAAATAAAGTGTGCAAGGGGCACTCTCACCTCTCAGTAGATCCCGATCGGTCTATTCGTAGTGTCCTCCTGTGGCCGCACAAGGTGGTCAGGGGGTCACTAGAATCGGTTTTAATCCAGGTTTCTTTCTCCTGGTCATAGCCGAAAGGGGTGGTCGTCTCGCCACCGTTGCCGCTCTCCCGTTCCGCGTCAGGCTCCTCCAGCTCAGACCCGATGGTCGCCATCTTTAAATCGCACTCACGCTTCTGCTGGGCCGACAGCCAGCACCGATCGCCGGCCCACAAGGTTGCCGCAGTTTGGCGAGAAAGCGCACCGGCGCCAAAAGGAGCGCTTCCAGAGTGCCGAGGGTAGGAAAAGTTGCATAGACATCCGATAAGAAGACGCCAAGATTATAGTGTTGGACAAGCACGGAAATTCGGGTTAGAGACCTCCGTGTCTCGATTTGTAGGTTTGCTCAAAAATTCAGACAAGAAGAAAAATCGAATAAAACTTTATTTATGTTTACGTCGTTAGGAAAAATAATTTATTTGGAATAAAATTTGTTGTTAAAATGCTTTTTTTTGTCCATTGGAGTGGATTTCGCAGATCAGAATTTAAATCTGAAATTGAAGCGAAAATGATAAAACTTCATTAAATAAAGTTTTTTTCTTTTAATGCTGAAACCAAATATGTTTTCTAAAAATATGAGTATAGAAAATCTAATCTTCCAGCATCGAAATTTTATGGGCACTCTGATACATCCAAAATTCAGTTTTCAATTTACTTTCAAAAGGATTTGAATGACATAAGCAATATTTTGTTTTATTTCAGTCAATAAACGTATTTCTGAATATGGTTATGAAGTTTAAATTTTATACCGTCCTTTGATCGTATGAATTATATTCAGTAAAATAATCTTGACAATGTAGCGTTTCAATCTCCTGTTATCAAATATATAAAACTTTAAATATGATTATTTTAGGACAATCAACAATTTCATTCTTTTAGATTAATCAGCCTAAGGGCACTGATTGCAATATTTTTTACAGGATCGTCTTATTTTTATAGAATAAAAATATTCAAATTTTCATATTCAAATCAGTTTTAATCGCAAAAGAGTGGAACTTTTTAAAATTTAAAATTCTAATAACTGAAGAATATTTTATTAAATATGACTCATAGGATAATTTGTATAAAAATTTAAAATTCGTAATTCATTAGAACATTTATTTCATTCAAACTAAGTAAAATAAAATTATTTACTTTATTTCCGTTTTTTTATTAGATGTATATAACAATTATTAAAGTTTTTGAAATAAGTTTTTGAAATTTGCTATTAGACGCTGATTAAAATATTATATTATACAAAGTTTTCCTTAGATAAAACTGAATTATGGAATTACTAGCAAAAATATTTTTAAAGTCTGAGAAAACTTTTTCTTGTACTTATCTTGCAAGAAAATATAACTTTTTATATTTATTTCATTTCGTACAACACATGGTGAAAATTGCACGCTTTTAAGTTTAGTTTGCAGTAAGAGTCAATCTTTTAATTTGAGCTTTTGTTAACGTGATGGTAACATTTAATTTATAGGTTAAAACATTAGTGTCATTGGAAGGATTATTTTTTTGAGTTCTAGAATGAAGTAAAAATTATTTTAGTGCTATACTATTTTTAAATGTTTTCGCAGGAAAATGTCAAAATTTCACTTAATTTTTAATTAATTAAATTTCTAATAAAATTTTAAAAAATCATTCCAAGTTACACATTTCTATTCTACAAAGTATTATGCGCCAAGTTTGGTAATTCTATGTCAAACGATCTGGCTTGTAGAACTTCTTAATGATAAGTAAAGGGAAAGATAAAGATGGTATTATCAAATCGAAATGCTTTCAATTGTTATTACAATTACAGGTGAAGAATTCATTCTATTGTTTGCCTAAAAAAGAATTTGAATTGATCATTTCCTCGGTTGCTGTTCTGTTCGTTAATGGATTGAGTGTTATTTGTTTCTTTTAAATTATTTATTTAATATGATAAAGGAGGAAGTTCTTGAATGATCCACATATAATTATAGAATTTTTATGACTCAAAAAGGATTTAAACGATTTCTTATTAAAAATATTTTATTTAATTTATGCTAGAGTGAAACTATGGGACAAGGGGTGAGCTGTATTTGTTGTGTTCATGCTGTGAATTGAAAAAAATAGTCGGCATTCTTGTAATCTTGGTGCACCTTTGTAATCAGCGGCGTTTTGGGTATTTTGCTGCCCTAGACAATACACACTATTAGAACCCTCTTTTAACAAGATTTTCAATTTAGTTTCAAATTTCTACACTTTTTTAATAAACTTTTAAAAAAGTGTATTGATTAACATTTATTTTAGGTTAAAATGTTACTAGCCTAATTACCAAATTACGAATTTGTAAAAAGTCGCTATGCTCTAATTATAGAGATAATATTAACCCTTTTTCAGCAAAAGTGGACATGTTCCCATCTATTTCATCATGTGTTGATTTAGTATTATAGTATTTATGAAACTAAAGCGTTCACTTAAACATAAATTACTTGACTATCCCACAAATATGCGTTTTAATAACTGAACATGAAAATCAACGAGACTAGTCTTCCCAAAACTTTCTCGCATATTCTCTAATAAAGAAAGATCTTATCACCTTTTCTCAGCATAACATTCTGGATATTGGGTAAGGAAGTGAATATCGCGCAAGACATTGATGAACAATAATTAAGAAATATAGATAGTTGAGGTGAATTCATCGTTTTTAATGAATTTATCGCAAGAATAGGTATTTTGGGTATCTTTTTGCTGCCCGATCGACACCAAAATTTGACACGAAATTATAGTTATAGTCAGACCAAAAGATACCTAATTTTGTTGCTTTAAATTATTGCGTTTACATAAATGCGAAAGTAGGTTTACAGGCATGTAGACGGTCAATTGCTTGGAGAATTTGGATTAAAATTTGTTAAATATCTATATTTTATATTCTAAAATTTTGTACCAAATTTTATCTATCTATTTCGTTGCATTTTGCAGTTATTGAGCTCACTTGTACAAGAACAGCCAGACAAACAGAAATCCTCTGAATGAATTTCGTTCAAAATTTAATTTAAAAAATCTACAAATTTGTTTATAATTCTACATATCCAAAAATTTCATCCACCTTGCTCAAAACGCTTTTGAGCTGTCGTATTTACGGACAGATAGGCAAACATTATGCCAAAAATATGTTTTTTTCAGATCCAGAGAGTTCTGAGGCATGGACATTCGTCAAATCTGGAGCTCGCTTTTTTTTTAACGATTAAGATATTTATTCTATACTTTGTATAAGAGAAAGTAATAAAACCATATATTTTTATTACTTTCTCCATATATATATCGCAAACCATACATATCGCAAATATATTAAAAAAACAGTTTAAAGAAATTATTAACATGCTGTTAAATTAAAAATTCATTGAAATGTAACATGAAATTAACTAGTTTATAAAAAAAGAGGGGCTTCATAGTTAACACTACTCTAAGACAGCAAAATACCTGAATCTGTTTCTGTATACGCTCTTATGAGCCACTTTTTCTAACACTTGAATATATTTCCTAAGAGAAAAAAAAAATTGATAATTCTTTTATGTGTAGTAGCTTATAAATATTCAAAGGCCGTATTTCAGAAACCGATGTCTTAAAAATGTCAGATAATGACCTGAAAAGCGAAAAAGAAAAATTGTTTGAGATTACAAAGTTTTAAATAAAAGGAATCAATTATTTCATCTTTGAAAAAAACTTTCACGATGGGGAAAGGAAAAGCTGGTTATCGCTGGAAATGAGTTGTTATCGCTAGAAATGAGATAAGAAGACGCCAAGATTTTTATGCTTTTTTTCAATATCTTAGATAAGCATGGAAATTTGGATTACAGATCTCCTTGCTTTAAGTATGGAGCTCACATAATAAGTGAGATATAAAAACAAATTAAATAATTTTTTAAGGTCATGTAAGGAAGTGTGAATCTCTTTTTTTGTGCATGTTTTTCCACAATTTATTTACATATTTGTCTTTGTGTTGGGACAGATCTCATTGATTTTATTACGATATACTACAACATAAATGATTTAAAAAATTGAAATAATTCCAAATCGTTTTTTATTTAAATTTTTATTAGTTCTTTACTATATCGAGTACGAATCATACAAGAAGAAAGTGTCGTGGTCATTAAAAAAAATTATGTAGTGAATCACTTTTGTTGTTTATGTTTTGCCACAATTTGTTTACATGTAAGATGTTTTTTTACTTGTAGAACTGATATGATGAATGTTACGATATTCTACGACACGAATGATTAAAAAAATCGAAATAATTCAAAATCGTTAATTTATTAAAATTTTTATTTAATTTTTTCCTTTTTCGTGAACAAATCATGCAAAAAGAAAGCATTGTCGCCATTTAAAAAACCATGTAACGAAGAGAGTGAATCACTTTTGTTGTGTATGTTTTACCACAATTTGTTTACTAGTAAAATGTTTGCCTATGTGTTGAAAGAGATCTCACGGATATTGTGATATTCTAAGGTACGAGTGATTTAAGAAATCGAAATAATCCAGAATTATTTTATTTAAATTTTTATTAGTTCTTTATTTTCTCGTATAAGAATCATACAAAAGGAAAGAGTTGTAATCATTAAAAAAAATTCGACCTCTATGAATTAAATTAAGTCTCCTCTCCAGTAGTCCAAAGAAATAAATTTTCTACAGAATTAACAACAATTGAGAGTTTAAAAAAAACTGCTCAAAAATGAGGATGTATTGTTAAAAATCTAAAATTTTTGATTTTAAGATGGTATAAAATTTTTCCGGGATAATTTTTTTTGAAGATTTTGTAGGGAAAAAATATTTATTAAGAGCTCCTATTGTTGAATAATTGTTTCCTTATCTCACAAGAGCTTTTCGTTTATTGACTCCGTTTGATCGATTGACTATATATATGATGGCTTTTAAGTTTTATAAAGTCACAACATTGAAACAAATGAAAACTCGCTAATAAGATACGTTAATATAAAATAGAAATTTAAAAAAATAATGGTAAAATACACAAAAATTAAGATTAATTTTAATGCGTCTACTGAAATGATACAATTTTGAATTTTAAGGTAGTTTAAAAATCTTTCTTTTGGAATAATTTTTTGTAATATTTTTATAAGGAAGAAAAATAAAATTTAGTTTTTTTTAACTGATTTAAGATTTAATATACCTTTGAACTTCGTAAAATTGAAAATATTCTCTCTCTTGTCTAATGACAAGTATGCAAAATTTGGTTGAATTAGACCCGTTCTTTAAGCGGAGATGTGGAATATGTTTACATATATGCATACACTCATAAATGCATATACAACCACAATGACTTTTATTTATTTTAAAATTGCAATTTCTTTGTAAAAACCATGACATTGTTAGATACAGTTCGAAGGGGAATGCCGAAACCAAGGAGAAAAAAAAAAGACAGTATAAAGGTAATTTGAACCTTTATAATTTCTAGAGTGGAATTTTGTTGAGAAAGCACTTTTAGTTTCCAGCAAGTGGGAAATAAGATTCCGCGCAACTCAGAAGTTAAAGTGAAGCTTTAGTTCGAATAATTAGAAAAGGAATGATCACTTCTGTAACATGGATAAATTGAAATTTTTACACACACACAGACGCAATATAGAATATATAGTTATAGAAATGTGCTCTCCAAAAAATGATTTGATTTTCACCCATGGTCAGATACCGAAAGAAGGTATTTGAGCAACCATCATGAGTCCGTAATCACCTAACTCACCATTCTGCCATAAGTCATTTCACCTCACATAGGACTTGCACCAACTTCAATTACATGGAGAATAAAAAAAAAAAATCCATGAAATCCGTCATAGAAGAGGATCCTAAGTAGCTCTTCATAGTTCCGGTATGTCAATCAGCATTTTTTTCGTTATCCCCCAAATTCTGTGGGTATTTTTTTTTTTTTTTTTTGCTGTTGTTTCGTTTTAGTTGTTGTTTTCGATGTTTACTTGTAGTTAAAATCTTAAGTGTATATAATATCACACAAATCTCTTTGTGTTCTATAATAATACTCTGTAGCTTCAAGCTCGAAATTTATTTAATCGAACTATTTGTTGTATCGATCTTTTGTTTTGCAAGATATCGATTATGTTGATGTTTCCAGTATTTACTTTGAATTATATTTTTTCGCAGTTTTAGGGAAAAAAAACTTTTAAAAAGGAAATGTGCATTTAAATAAAGTTGCTCAATTATTGACTATCTGGATCCTAAAATTTCAAACAAATTTGTACGAAGGGGCCCACATTCTTCTCTCTGTCGTTACTAACTTATTACACATTTGTTTTCATTTAAAGTTTTTCAGCTCTACATCATTTAGCAGCAACAAAAGAGAAAATTAGAGCAGGTTAAAAAATCAGACAAAAATCAATTACAATCAAATCAAATCAAATCACGATGAGATCACAATAACAAATCAATCAAGTCAAAAATTAAGAAGTCGGTTAGAGCAGGTTAAAAAAATCAAAATCATTAACAAATTATTTCCATTTTGCATCATCATTACAGTTTATTTTGAAATGTCAGTTTGCTTTTTAATTTTGTATGGTGGCAGAGCCAATATTTAAAGTATTGTGATATTCAAAATATTTCTTTTCCTTTTGCCACTTAATGCAAACACTTTATTAAAAAAAAAAAAATTCCAGTACAATCGAATGCATTATTAAAGTGAAGCTCTCGATCATCGATTCTTGTAGAAACATGGTAACTTATGTACTTCTATGTATTATATATTATCACAGTACTTGGCAATTATAAATTATTTCCATTTTGCATCATCATTATAGTTTATTTATTTTGCATCATCATTATAGTTTATTTATTTTGCATCATCATTATAGTTAAAAATTTCCAGTACAATCGAATGCATTATTAAAGTGAAACTCTCGATCATCGATTCTTGTAGAAACATGGTAACTTATGTACTTCTATGTATTATATATTGTCACAGTACTTGGCAATTATAATTTATTTCCATTTTGCATCATCATTATAGTTTATTTATTTTGCATCATCATTATAGTTAAAAATTTGCAGTACAATCGATTATTATATATTGTCACAGTACTTGGCACTAACATACATATATGTTGCCTTCTTTAAACTAATCTGTTTAAATAGTCTTGAAAGTACAATTTTTATCTAAGATGCCACTAAAAGGCTTTGAGGCTCTCCCTCTCTCTCTCTCATGCACTCACAACACACATAATCTTTACTTGCCATGGATGTCGATTGAACACAGAATAATAATCATACATACTAAGGTAAAGTTTATTGAAAGCATCAACTAAAACATATCAACACAAAAACAAAAAATATTCCAGAGAAGAAAAAAAAGATTTTCTATTTTAAAGCGCATTAAAAAAAACTGTATTTTCAGAAATTTTATATATTCATTATTTTTACAATATTGCAGTTGTATCAAATGCATTTTTTTTTTAAATTTTTGTTTTGAAAAATGATATTTTTAATAATATTCTATTAATAGCAATAATTTTTATATTATTAAAAGCAATTAAATAAATAATTTTTGCAATTTAATAGTATGCAGTTTTAAGAAATATGAATTCCGTAATGTATTCTGGAATTTACGACGAAATTAAACTGCAGAGAAAAGGGATGGGGGAAGGGAAGCGAATTGAAAAAAAAAAAAAAAAAACACCGCCCACCTTGTCTTCGCGCTTGCGTAGTCACTCAACTTTTACTGACTCTCTGACCTCGTCAAACATGTATTCCTCCATTCACTTATAACACATTGCACTTTGTCGTCTGCATAAGCATCCAAAATAAAAACGAAGAATCCATTTATTTCTTTTTCTTTTGTTAAACAAGCCGCAAAGCGAGAATTTGATTCTCTTTTTTAGTGATTTTTTCTCTCTCTCTTTTTCGGACGGTTCATGGCTAATTAATGAAGCTAATGGACTGTAATTTGTTTTCCGACATTTTTGCAACGACTCAAAGCTCGGATTTTGTTCGAAGCAATGCGCTACTTGTTCTCAAAAAAAAGTTTTTTTTTTTCTTTTGTAAGCAGGTTTTGAGCATACAAAAGAGCTTCTTATTAACTTATTGACTGAGCTTGTCTTGGTTTTATTTATCGACAAACAATCTCAAATTTTTTTACTGGATGTTTTTATTTCTCCCCCAACACCAGTGCACTTTTCTTTTGTAACATTTAATAGACTAAGATTTAATCGTTTATTCAGGAAGAACGCCATTTCTTTCTGTATTAAATCTTTGCTTTTTTTATCATTTGAATACCAAACTTTAGAATTTGGCTAAATGGTTCCCTGGAACATGTTTTCCTTGGAATATTCAATTTGAAGCATTATGTAGAATTGAAATACTCGCCGCTAATACCATCCCCCCCCCTTTTTTTTGCATCATTGCTACATTATGTGCCAATTTTGAATGTGCAAGCTGTTATGCGTAAATAGTGAAATCCATTTTTATCAACCAGCGGAAGTGGTGTCCCCAAAACTTTCTCGCATACTCTCTAACAAAGATGTTATTCAAGTGAATGCCTTGCATGGGATTGGCGTACAGTAATTAGGAAGTATTATTCTTTAGCATGAATTTATCATTTTTACTGAATATGCTATGTGATGCTTGGCGAATGTTTTGGCGATTAATCCCTGGCATGCTGTCAAAAGTATCCCAAAATCGAATTTGGGTCTCAGGCGCATTTTTTTCAGCCGATTGAAATAAAAAAAATTCACATGAAACTACACTTAAAGTCTATACGTACAGACTACACAGACGTACTACAGACTACAGACGTACAGAAACTACACAGATGGTTAACCTCTAGTTGTAGTTCGTTTCAAATTTAATAGGTATCTACAATATTAATATTGGATTTATGTACTGAATGTTATCCATCTAGCTCTCTTCGTTTTAACTTTTGTTCAAAATTTGATAGATATCTACAAATTTGGTTTTAAGCCTGTACACCAAATTTCAGACGTCCAGCTGAAAACGTTTTTGAATTTTCTTTGTGGCAGACAGATGGACATTTTCAAAAATGTATTTTTCAAACTCAGGGAAGTCTAAAACGTAGAGATTCGTCAAAATTTCGAGTTCGAATTTTTTTTACGATTACTATACTTTCTCTATACTTCATGTACGAGAAAGTAAAAAGAGGTAATAAATATATAATACATGAAAAAAAATAATCAGAGTAGATTCTATCCTTGAATTGAAACATCGTAACATAATAATGTTTGAGGCTTGATTCGTTCATCTTTATTTCATTTTTTAAATAATGTTTAATGCTTTTTATTGTTTTAGTTATTGGATTTACAGTCAAATTCAGCTACCATATAGCAACGATAAGATGCACAAAATAAGTGCATTTAATATAATCTTAACGCTTGTGAGTGTAAATCTAGTAACTAAAACAATAAAAAAGTGTTAAAGCTGCTGAATAGTAAGAAAATATTATTGTTGCATAACGCAATATATTTTTTAAATTTATTAAAACTACAGATAACATTGAATGGAAATAAAATTAGTGCCACGTAAAAATATTGTAAAAAAAGTAAATATTGTAAAAGCTATAAAGGTGATTAAGCAAAGTATTAAGGCATTAAGTTGGTATTTAAGTATGGTAAAAGTGGTTTTTGTGCAATAATTTGGTCTAAAGTTGCAGAAGAAAAACGTTAATCCCTTAATTAATTTTAAATTAAAAATTTTAAGGGCTTTAATGAGCTTTAAATAAATTTTTTTTTTTGTATCGAAGACGTATTTTGGATGACATTTATCATAACATCGATTTTGTGATTTAGACGAGTTTCTTCCATAAGAGCGAAACCAAAATTTCACATAAAATTGCAGTTGTTATCACAAATTCGAATGATATTCGAAAAAAAAAAATTCTTGGTGAAAGCTTATAAGCCAGTTAACAGCTACTCTACACAGGCAATTGCTTTTGTATTGTGGTCATGTTACTCGGCTGCAAACCGCAACGTCTAGGTTCTATCTTCGCTCAATTCAATTCGCCACAACATAGTAATAACTTGTAAATAGTCATGAATTCGCATAGAACATAAAATTTGATACAAATCACAGTTGTACTAGCAATATAACATATCAAAATTCTATATATTTAAATCATTATACTTTTGAATTATAGTGTTTACATGCTTATGAAAGTGCAGACACACAAATTCCAAATTCTACATATCTACCTTTTATATGTTACTTAATTTTATCCATTTAGTTAGTTCTCTTCGTTTCCTAGTTATTGTGTTAACTTATATTCGAACAGATGGACAGATAGACTTCCTCAGAATGGATTTTGCTCAAAATGTGAAAGAAATCTACAAATTTGATGAAAACTTTATATATCAAATTTCATCTATTTAGATTAAAACATTTTTGAGTTATCGTATTCACAGACAGACAGACTTAATTAAAAAAATGGATTTTTCACACTCAGAGAGGTCTGAAAATAAGGAGATATATTCAAAATTTAGACATTTTTTTTTGATATTTTTTTTATCATTACACTACTTTGTCTTTGTATACCTCATATATGAGAAAATAAAAAGTAAAATATCTTATTTTATTTTTAATATATTATTAATGTAGCTAAACTCTAAATTAAATAATTTAAAAGCAAGGATTCTACCACTAAATCTTTTATTATCCATTGAATGCCACCCTATACCCTTTTGCTGTCAGAATCAGCACAATTTCTTAATTTATTAGATCTATAAATAGTAATAATGTCTTACTGCATAAGAAAGTAAGAAAAATGTAGACACATTTTAAATTACTCTAATTGTTATCCATGATTTTCATAAATTAAGAACTTCTGTATATTCCCTACAAAAGCACTGAAACTTAGACGGATGAAGGGATGTGAAAAAAAGGATGTATTTATTTTATCCATTATCTTCACAGGATGTGACTAATTCCTCGTTGAGTACCAAGTGATGATGAAAAATGACAGCCTGCTAACAACAGCCTTTGCTCAGGGTGGAAATATAAGAATGACTAATATCTGCGCGATAAATTATTCAGCGATGAGGATATTTGTCAAAATACACAACCTGCATCATTCTTGATGATAGACGTATAGCACTGTTCAAAACTCTTTTTTTTTTTTTTTTTTTTGTCTTTTTTTATCTAACTTATCGGTAAACAAAATTATCGACTTTTAACTCTTGATGAACAAAAATCTACCAAATATATGGCAGGGGCGTAGTTGCAGTTTTTGTTACCTAGGCGTCCTTTCGGTTTAAAAATAACATTGAAAAGGCTTTCTCAAACTATTGTATATGTATCGCTGAAGGTACATTATATTTGATGGTACAGTTTTTACACAAAATATGCTTTTTAAAAGTTTATTTAATTTTAAAATTGAATTATTGAAATTTCTTGTATGAAACAGATTCAGTCATCGCATTAGTCCTTAATAATAATAGAATTCAATATTTGAAATTATTGTAACCTACGAACTGCAAATCAAATATGTCCTGCGTCCGATACGTATGAGCCCCCGGGGACAAATAAAATTTTTTTTTTTGTACTCACACGAACAATTGAATGCGAAAAAAACAAAATAAAACAGATAATGTTATTTTGTTAGATTATTGGGAGAAATATTTTATAAAATAAGTATATATTAAAATTATTCCTTTTATAAATAGTTATTTAATAATATTAATTGATATCGACAATGTTATTAATATATTTGCATTATATGTATATATTTATGAAATACTTATTTTAGCCCTCTTACTAACAACAGTTTCGTATCTTTTTCATATTCATTGTACACTTCATGTTCGTTGGTTTACTAGGTAATTCCCATATTTACTACAATTTATAGAATATTTTTTTTTATCATAGTGTATAAATTTAATCTTTAAATATAATTGATTAACACAAATTTAAAACGCCTTGACATCTTTGATTATATATAAGTACTCAATTTAGGATGCAATGATCTTTAATTGGAAGAATATAATTTTATGATGCTGCATCTAAATTTAAAATATTAGATAGATACTGATATAGAGCACATAAAAAGAATTTTAAAAAATGACTCATTTTATTTGTCATGTAAAAATCAAAATCATTTTTTTCATTGGCAAATTTAAAATCAGTTTCGCGAGTTATTTCATGTTCAATAAACAAGCTTGCAAGACTTTTTAATTAAAAATTGGGCATAGATAATCTGAAATAATCATTAATCTTTAAAAAAATCTTAATAAACTTTAATCTTTGAAAAAAATCTATAAAAAAATTTAATCTTTGAAAAAATCTCTAAAAAAATTTAATCTTTTAAAAAAAAAACTTCCCTCACAAATTGAGACACTCACAGTAACAGTTATATGTATTCTAAAAATTATGACAATATTAGAAATAGAGTTTCCTAGCTTATAATTTTGGATTAAAAGAAACCGTTCAGGGCTTTTGTCCTTATTGTTGCTGTTATGTGTGTAGAGAGATAGATATTCATTTTCCTTACAATGTATTCATTACAAGATATTGTTTACCATTACCATTAGTATACTTCTAAAATAAAAAAGGAGAATTAAATATCTGAAGCCTAGGCGAATGACAAAGCAAAGAGCATGTCTTTTGAAACAGTTGTATAATTAAAGTTTTATTGCTTATTGTTTCTTTGGAACATAGTTCATACTAATTTTGCGAATCATTCATTACAACATAATTAATTTCATTTGACATTTAGTAATTTCTAGTATGTATTGAGCCACAACGATTTCCAGAAGGACCTTGTGGAATGAGGAATCAAAATATTTGAGAAAATTAATTAATCTAGTTACCAGGCAGTGTAGGTATTAGATGCTTATTATTGGCCATTTCCAACAACGTTCTCATTTCCATAAAGTTTTAATCAGGTGACCTATATTTAAAACTCATCACTCACTGAAATATAATAGAAATACTGTTTTAAAACATTAGTTTCTGTCGTGAACAGTGTGCCAGTTTTTTTAATTATTATTTTAATTAATCTTCTCATTGTTTTGACCAATTATTAGTATCTTCATTTGTTTTCGGCAGTATACTGTTATTTTCTTCATGTATGCTGTCTTGGGGGTTTTTCTTTCATGGCATCCATTTAAATGATTTAAAAAATATATTTTGCGTTATAGTTTCTTCAATTAAGAAAACAGATTTTGCATCCCCTCTCCCTCCCCTTTCATATGGGAAGTATGCAAAGAAATTATTAATATCAACACAAATTTTCACTTCCAGATTTTGAAAAATCTTTATATTTTAGACATAAAAAAATTGCTTTCATTTGTCAACGTGTGATATTTCGAAGATTCACCCAACTTTAAAAAAATGATATGTGGTCTACAAATGAAAATTGTAGATTTCTGTAAAATGTTGGACACAATCCGTCTAAGGCAAAAGTTCCAAACTTTTTCTGTCATTGTTCTTTTTAAAAGAAGAAAAGACCTCCTCTTCCACACTAATTCATTATACCAAATATTAAAATACTGTTACGACTCTGTGATGCGGCTTCCCAGTATAGTTGGTTCCATAGGAAATCCCAGAGTTTGGCGACAAACTTGGCGACTTCACGACAAATTTGGCAAATTTGGCGACAAAATAGAATATGCCCGCAACATCGAGAATTTTCCCGATCCGTCCATTAGGAACCGAGATACGCCTTGAACGTTCCTGATTGATTGAGAGGTTTCTAGTCCCGCCTCCTGAGACCTATAAAAGGAGCTGCAGCTGCCGGGGAGTAGTCGTGAATTGAGCAGTGGTAGTCGGAAGCGACAGAGAAGAGTAGTCGTGAACCAGTAGTAGTCGAGAGTAGTCAGAATCGACGGTGAAGAACTGGTCTTCCAGGGATAAGCGGAGCAGCAACGGAGTCAAGCTAGTGCTGAACTAAGCTGTGCGCTACTGTCTGCAGTAGAGTCTTGTTGTATGCTGCACGTCTCGGCTGAAGATAATCGTCTTCGTGCTGTATATAGTTGTCGTCTTTGTGCTGTCCTGTGTGTCTTCGTGTAAATCCCACTATCCAAACGAACCCCGGGAAATTTCGTAACAATACTGTTGTCTCTATACCCGCTACCATTCCCATGGAAAGTTCCAGTGTCCACTGGGGAGAGATACCTCTTCCGTTAAGGACCTATGATCTAATTAAGGGAAGTTTGTCTGCTTGTTCAAGTGAATATGAATACTATTATATAACGAAGCAAAAGAATATGAAATTCAAGATATTATTTTATTATAAAAATTGTAGTCCTACATGTAATTTTGGACAACATTTGTCAGTCTATTCTTCTCATCACTCGTGATGGCGATATTTAAAAAAAAAAAAATGCAAGAAGATGCGTAAATTAAATTTGCCATTTTAATTTGATGAAGTTTTTATATATATCACATTTTGGACCTAGATGATTGGAGGAAACACATGCATATTCTATACTCAGATTCTTTTATCTGAGATTGATACTATAAAATTTAATTTAAAAAAGGCCATATTGAAAAAGATAAAATTCCTGTTAATTAAGTCTGAGCAATGAAAGATGTCAGTTGTATGAGTGATCATATTATAACATTTTATATCTGATGATATTATGGACCATGGATAAAACCATAAATGCCTTGATGAACAATAGTTCCAAAATATTGATCTTTGATGTGAATTTAACATTTTTACTAAATCTATCATGTGGTCTTTGGCGATTAACCGCTTGCATGCGGATATTACACAAGTACTGAAAATTGTATTGGTGCTTTGAACACATTTTTTTTTTTGTCTCGACCATTTGAAACTTAAATTGGACACAGAATTATAATTGTAATCACAATATCTCATACAAAATATCACTTATTTAAATCTTTTATTTTTTCAGTTAATTCCGTTTACATGCATGTGAAAGTACCGACTGACAGACTGATAATTTTTAGACAGATTTGGTTCAAAATGTGATAAGAATGTACATTTTAGATGTTGAAACTGAATACCAAATTTTATTTCTCTAACTCTTTACGCTTTCTAATTACCTAATTCCAGGCTTTTTAATTACCATCCCTTACTTGGAGTTGGTCAGCTAGACTGACAAACTTCATCTTAATGGATTTTTTCCAAAATTTGATAGAAATCTACAAATGTGGTGCGAAGTCTAGATAACAAACTGAACCTGTTTAGTCAAAAGTTATTTGAGTTATCGTGTTCACATATATAATTTGAAAAAAAAAAAAAAATGCATTTTTCGGATTTAGCTAGATCAGAAATGTGAAGATTTGTCAAAACCTCAAGTTCGAATTTTTTCATGATTATACTGCTTTTCCAGTTCCTTAGCTTTATACACGAGAAAGTAAAAACAAATAAGGGAAATCCCAAACTTATTTATAATTAAATTTATACTTTTGGAAGTCATGTTTTTCAAAACCGCAATCTAAGCATTGTAAATAATTCATTTTTAATTGGAAGAATGTCTGTGGGAAGAACAATAGCGGATTTTGATCCATTCAGAAAAGATGCAAGAGACCGCAAGCTCTTGAGGGGAGAGCCTTGGGGGGGGCGAAAGAAGGCAGAGGGCTGAGAAGGGAGAATCAGTCGAAAAGCGTTTCTGAGAGGATGGGAGGGGGTGATGGAATTTGGAGGTTATATTTTCTTCAAAATAATATTACAGTGGAATGCAGTTAATCCGAACAATTTTAATTCGAATTTGTCGGCAATTCGAATTCTGTTTTCGAATTTTTTGGCTTTCTTGTTAGAATAATGCTAAAAAAGTCTATAATTCGAATTAATTTTAGTTAATTCGAAATCAAAAATTTATTTTATATTTGAAATTTATTTAAAAAATAGTTTTTACTTTCTGTTTTCAGTGATTTTATGTGTTAAGGGCCTAGTTCATACTTTCACTTTTCTGTTCTTTGCTTTTTCAAGGTTTTTAACACTTTTTAATAATAACAATAATGAAATTTTAAACACGTTACATGTAAAACATGTTATTCGCGTTGAGTTTTTATTGTTCCTTATCAGATGCTTATACTGATTTGCTTAACAAAATTATTGACTTATTTAATGAAATTTTTATTTTTATATCAATAATTATTTATTATTATGTTTCAGATGCGTATACTGATTTGATTAACAAAATTATTGGCTTCTTTATTATTATAAGTTATTCTTTATTATTATGTTTCAGATACGTATATTGATTTGTATGATAAAAGTATTTACTGATTTATTGAAATTTTTATTTTTAAAGTCAATAATTATTTATTACTATTAGCAACAATCTTTTTATTAAAGTTGCTTTCTATTAATTATTTAATATGTATTACTTATTAAAATTATTGAGTTAAAAATGTATCATTTTTAGTTTAAAAAATTGTCATTTTTCTCTTACAATTCTAATTTTTAAATCCAGCATTTCTTAGTTCCATTTTTTGGGGGAAGAAAATAAAAATTGGAAAGTAAAGATATAAAACAAACAAATAATAAGATTAAAAAAATACTGTGATCTATTCAGTTTCAATAAAGATAAGTTCCACTGTAATAACGATGAATTAGTAATAAAAAAACACAAGGTAATTTTTACTGTTTTGTGTCCCCGCAAAAAATCTTGTATATGAATTTTAGAGTTGGACCTACAGCACGTGATTCTATTATTTTCCATTTAAGTTACAAAAACATGTCCCTTTAATAAGAAAATAACCATTAAAATTTGCAAATTAATATTTTTTGGCTATATAACTAACTTTTTTAATCATTCATTAATGATTTTTCTTTATGTTCTTGAGTTCGGTTTAAGTATACATTTTTGGGCGAGAAAAATGGAATGTTGTGGAAAAAAGAAAAAAGAGAGAATATTTTGGCAATCACAACGGGGTAGAGAGTATGAAAGAACTTGTATACCACCTCTAAATGTATAGCCAAGATTCTTATGCCAATTCAGACGTGGAGTCTTCTTCCTTTCGATCCCTGCCTTCAAAATCGCCATTTTTTTTTAAAATTCTACTATTATCGATCTTTATATTGCTTTACATATTCGATCTTCATATATTGCTTAAGGGAAGATTTAAAAAAAATCTGAGTCGTGCACCTGCGGAACCAACCTTAGGAAACGGAGATTAGATTTTGTGCCCAGGCTCTCTGTCCAAATCTTCCAACGGCTGATTCGAGTGAGAAAAAAATAAAATTAGATTTAAATTTTAAAAAATAAGTTTTTGAAGAACTTTTCCTTTTAACTTTTTATTAAGAACATTGCCACGCAAATATGGTAGCAGAAAAAAAAGGGGGGAGGCGGCCTCCTTCATTTAACCATATTTAACTTTTTGCCATTGAATAGAAAGGGAGAAAGAAAACGAAAGAAATAAAATCATTTTGATTTCTGAGCACGATGATTAGAAGTGAAGAGGGGAAGAATAATAAATATATAATCTCTAGATATTTAAACGTATGAACAGAGAAAATTAAGCTCCCTTTTTTTATCCCCTTTACTTTCTCGTATATGTAGTATAGAGAAAGTTTAGTATTCGTCAAAAAATTCGAACTCCAGATTTTGAAGAATCTCGAAGTTTTAGACCACCCCGAGTTCGAAAAATATATATTTTAGGAAAATGTCCTTCTGCCTGTCTGTGACAAAGATAACTGAAAAAGGTTTTAAGCTAGATTTACGAAATTTGGTGCACGACCTTCAGAGATTTCTATCAAATTTTGAGCAAAATCCGTTCAGAGCAAGTCGGTTTGTCCAGCTGTTTGAATAAAAGTTAACACCATAACTACAAAATGGTGAAACAGATGAACAAAATGCAGTACACAGAATTAACATTAATAGGCTAGACACCTATCAAATTTTGAGTCAAATCCCACAATAGGTTGACCGTCTATTGGTTGTACTTTCAGAAACAAGTAAATGCGATAGCTCAAAAACGAATTGACTTCTGTAGAGTTTGGCGGTTTTTCAAACCCGGTTTTAAAAAACCGATTTTTTTTAAGTAAATTTGTCACATTTGAAAACCGATTTTTAAAGTAAGAAAACCGGTTTTCCGGAACGTCTAAATATTCCAATTCTTAAAAAAAAATTTAAAAAAAATATTGGTTAGGACCGATTTGTCTAGCAGCTGTGGGCTTAAGGCGACGAGATGCGAATTTGTTAACAAGTGAAGGCATATTTGAGTTTCTGTTAAACGAACTAAAAAATTTGAACACTGAAATGTTTAAAATTTTTATATGCTTTAGAAGAACAAATTCAAAAAAGAAGACAAGTAGAATTACAACTCTTTTGCTACATTTTCAAAATCCACAAAACATTTCTAAGTTCAACGAAGAAATGTAGTGTACTTTCTTTAGCTTCAAACACCGCAATTATTAAGTTATCTGGAAGCATATTGTCTAGAATATTTCCAAATTCTTACGTGGAAACCATTCTGATGAAGAGTAAATCGAAGAAACTACTCATCAGAGTAGTGCTTCTTTAAAAGAAGCCATGGAAAAATCAATTCATAAGTTTCTTGAAGACACTGAAGAAAAACTTACAAATCCAAAGCCACTGAAAGCTGAATTTTCATTATTTGAGGCAACGAATAAAAGAACAAAAAACTTAGATTTGTTATTTTATGCCATGAAAACTTTAAAACAAGCTCAGCAGCTAATGAACGAGTATTTTCAATTTCAGGCAATATTGTGCCCAAAATAAGAACAAGAGCCACCGTTCAGTCGATATTTTATGTTTTTTAAAATCCAATTTTCTTGGGAGAAATTAAAATTAGTGAATACAATATAAATATTATTCAAAATTTTTGTTTTATGTTTTCGTTATTTTGTGTAAGTAATATGTATATGTAATCCTTAATTTTATATATATATTTTGACTTTGATATTGATTTCGTTTTTTGTTATTTTATATAACTTAGAGAAAATATTTTTCCCTATTATATTTTTTTTGTCAAAAATTAATCCAGTTAAAACCAGCTTTTTGGAAATATTGAATTCGAAAACCGGTTTTTCAAAAAGTCGGCTTTTGTATAAACCCTAGACTTAACTATATGAAATTTGGTTTGGGATTTTGTGAATACAAGTGTAGTTTTGTGTCAGATTTTTGTTTCAATTAACTGGGAAAACGTTTCTAAAGCAAAAGCAAAATTCGATTTCCGAATATTATTAAAGTTCTGCGGAGATCTCTCCCGCTTATTTTTTTAAAATAATAATGAATTTAGATTTTTAAAAATAAATTTGATTGTCTCTAGCTTCAGATTTAAAAAAAATTTTCTGATAAGATTATTATTTAGAAAAGTGAAAAACTAATCAGTATGTGAAATTACAACAATCACTATTAATTACCAAGGCTAATTATATCTACAAATCATTTTAAATTAAACCAATTTCTTTAATTTGAAAAGGTCTCTTCAAACACATTTATACTTCAAAGTAGAGCGTAAAGAATATAAAGATAACAAAAGCAATTCTCAAAAACACGTTTTTATTCATCTACTAAGAGAACCGCATGGCTTTGCCCGTGACATGATAAATGTCAGCGAAATCAAAATCATTGTGACATAAAATAAAGCTATGAAAGTCAAGTAAAAAAATAATATTGATCTTGTACATTTATTTTTCTACGTGACAATGATAACATCTGGCGAACTGCAGACGATAAAAATTGAAACAAGCAACTGAAAATAAAAAAAAATGTTTTGCAAAAAAGAGAGAAAGACAATGAAACAAAAAAATTCGTTGCAGACGATTCTGCTAGAATTCAACTTATAATGAAAATAATTTTCATGATTTGCTTTCATAGTTTGACTTCTTGTCATAGTAGCAAAGGAGTAAAAAACTATTTTTGCTAAACTGAATTTAGAGTAAAAGGAAAATAACAATTAAACTGTTTTATTTGTTGGGTTTTTAAACTATTTTATTTATTGAGTAATAAAGGGCTATGCCTCATAATGGACCTCATTTAAATTATAAATCTTGCAAAATTTCAAAATACTACGTATGCTGAATCCCATTGTTTTGTAACTTGACAATCGAATGTACTTTTCATAACGGATTAGACGTTTTACGCTCGATTTATTTTTCTGTAACTGCACTCTCTAATCTCTAGCAACAAAATATAAGTATTCAGTTTTTGTTTTTAGATTTTTATTTTCGCCTTTATATGAATCGTTTTCAGAAGTTACTTAGAAGCGTCTGAAGATGTTTTTCATTAGTTACGTAGAAATTTAGAAGACAAAAATAGCCCATGGTATCAAATAGGGCTTTAAACTGAATATAACGTCTTGTAAAATCACCACACAGGAATTTTTTCAGGAATTGTATACTTAATGCTTATAATACTTTTTTTTTTTAGAATTATAAAATGACATAGTAAAGAAATTTGCAAATGGCGATTAATAATGGTTGTTTCTAGAATAACGTTACAAATTTAATTTAATTAATTCTTGATTTTAATTTGTATAAATTCGCTTTCATGACTTTTATAATTAAATAAAAACACAAAAATGAAATAATTTCTAAAATACCTCAGAAAAATGTTAGAGGTTTTGGACTCCCGTAAGTTGTGGTACTCATAATACTTTGCCTATTTAAGAATTCAACCCAAGTAATCAAATGTAAGTTTCCTATAATCAATTTAACCCTTTATTTATTGACGGTACTTAAAAGTATCATTTAAATCTGACTTATATCTTCGTAATATGACAATTTTTGCTGATGGTATTCTAAAGAACACGGAGAATGTAACCCAAATAGCAAGAAGTTAATATAAGCTAAAAGTAGGAATTAAAGATATTTAATTAATAATTAAAATAATTAAGACATTTCTATTAATTAAAATATTTTTCTTGGGTTCCCTGGGATTATTCTGCAAGAAAACTTGACTACTAGTGCAAAAGTGAAGTTGAAAAAATTGATGGCAACATAATTCAGTAAATAAAGGGTTAACATATTTTTCCAGTTGACACTTTTTCAGTTTTTGTCAAACAGCGTTCCTTTTTAAGTGTCTTCTGATTTTGATGTCATGAAGAATAAGAATTTTGCTTTAATTCTTTTTGCTGAAAATCCCCCTCTCTCTGTGTGTCCCCCCCCTCTTTTGAGGAAATTCTGAGATAGGTAGGAAACGGCGAATAATCGCATATTTAAGACAAATTTCAAAGACCCGGAAAATTTTGCTGCCCATTGAAAATTTCCAGCTTATCATTGGACCTTGAAAACGTTCCTGAGTTGAGGCGTTTCCTAGTTCAACCCTTCCTGGTGCAGAAGTAGTTAGTTACAAGTTAGTTAAAAATCAAAAGCGGTTAGCGTAGTTAAGGCTTTCAAGGTAAGTAAGTTTATTTCACAAATATGTCATCACTACGTCACTATGGATAACAAGAAATGCAATTTAACATGTTTACGGAAGTGATCATTGGTGTTTCATTCGCTTTTTACTTTCCCATAGACGAAGGATAAAAGAGAAAGTATTGCCAAGCAATTCAAACTCGAGACTTTAATCTCTTCGTTTTAGACCTCTAGACATCATGTTATCTGTCTGCCTGTCTGTTTATGAATACGATAACTCAGAAACGTTTTGAAACAGAAGGCTGAAATTAGGTATATGGAATTACACCCGAATTTATAGATTTATATCAAATTTTAAGTGAAATCCATTCAGAGAAATTCTGCCTGTCTGGCTGTTCAAGTGAACTCGATATCTACAAAATGCAAAGATTTAGGCTTATAAAATTTGGTACATAGGTTTAAAATCTAAAATATAGATCCATGCTAAATTTTGTACCAAATCTGTCAAATGGTTCATTATTTGTCGGCTTGTACTTTTGCATGGCTGTAAAACATGATGAATAAAAAAACCAACAACAGTAACTTAGGTAAATGAAAGTTTAGGTTCTAAAGTATAAATTATAATCAAACTTTGAATCAAATATGTCCGATGGCGGACCGTCTGTCGGTCTGTACTTTCTTATGCTGATAATTCAAAAATAAAATGGCTTAGATAAATGAAATTTGGTATATATTTATGTGTGTTATATATTATGGTATATATGTCGTGAATTAACTCCACGAGAGGGCACTCTGCATTCTTCCGGTGATAGCCAGCAGTCGGAGGGCAGAGTTCAGAGTTCATTCGGGAGAGACGGAAGTCCGCCGAGAAGGGTGCGACCGGAAATCGAGAAGACATGATACTCTGAAAAAAAGGCCGAAACTGGGATTCTTGCGTAGAAGAATTCCTCTGCAAATGCTCAATGTACCACGCGTAGGTGGGAAAGATCCTTTGAACATCATCAATAGTCCATCTTCATGTAATATAAATTCCTCCTTCATCATTGAATTCTCACTTGTAAAAATCATCATAATCATCATTTGTTAACAAAGAATAAAAAGATTGAGCCAATCCAAGTGGACTGATGCATTAAAACCCATCACACCCACATATATTATGTATGTGGTTTTGCGATTACAATTGTTGCTTTATGCGAATTATAGTTTCAATCGGTTGAGAAAAAGATGTCTAAATACATATTCGATTTTTTAGTCGAAAAACTATTTCCAAAGATTGATTTTTTGCAACTATTGTTCTCTCACTAATGGCATGTAGTGAATACAATAATGCACAAATATTTTTGTATAACCATCTAGCGAAGCACACGATTTTCATCAGTGGAAAAACTCTCATGTGTGCACTCGTGACACTTATGACCTTGCCCAAGGTCCACAATTTTAGAGTAAAGGGCTTTAAAGTAAAGGGCAGCTCCTTTACTAAAGGGAACGCGAGAAAGTTTCGGAGTGACCGCATAAAGCATAAAGAAAGTATTATAATCATAAGAAAGTCGACTTCGAGACTTTCATGGGTCTCCAAGTAGAGAAAGAAAAACATTTTTTTTTATTACATTTATCTGTGAATATTGTAATACAAAATAGGAAACAGAACAAAAGAAACTTGGCGCATTATTTTTATTTCAAAATTTTTGATTGAAATTGCCGAAGAGAAGCCTATTTATCTCTTCTTCCATCTGCATTTGACTATGAAATGTTGACAACGTAAAAAGCTAAGTAGATATTTAGTATGCATTTTTTATCATCGAACTGTAGATAGACGTTAGATTTTAGATATTAGATGATCTTGATACGAAAAGAATTGGACTGGTGCAAAATTTAAAAAATGCATCGTGGAGATAGCATTTTTACTGAATCTATCGTATAATCCCTGGCTATTTTTTTTTTTTTTTTGGCGATTCATCTCTGGCATGCTGTAAATAGTATCCGAAAATCGAATTTTGTTTTAGATGCGTTTTTACCAACCGATTGAAGCAAGAATTTGACACATAACTGCACATGTAATCACAAAATCCCATAGCAGGCGATATATTTAAATCATTCCGTCTTTGAGTTATCACCTTTATATTTTTCTGAAAGTACAGACGGATAGACGGTCAATCCCTCGTTGGATTTGACTCAAAACTTGATAGGTGTCTATATCACAGATGTTAAACCTATGTACCAAATTTTATTAATCTGGCTCATTGTCTTGTAGTTATGGTGTTAACTTGTATTCAAACAGCCGGACAAACCGACTTGCTCTGAACGGATTTAGCTCAAAATTTGATAGCAATTTCTACATTTGATCTAAAGACCGTATACCAAATTTCGTCTATCTAGCTTAAAGACTTTTTGAGTTATCTTTGTTACAGACAGACTGAAATTTTCCATAAATGTGTTTCTCGAACTCAGGGAGGTCTAAAACGGGGGGGGGGGGGGGGGGGGGGCTCTCTTCAAAATCTCGAGTTCGACTTTTTTGACGATTACTATACTTTTTCTATACAAGGAAGTAAAAAAATAGTATAAAAGATCCCGAACCTCTCCCTTTATTATTATGATTTATTATCCACCCTTTATATATATTTCCGAATATATTTCCTTCATCTATTTATTCTCTATTCATATAAATTTATTTTTGCTTAATACTTTAGGGCGCCACACCAATATTGCCTTTCTTTCCGTTTTGCTCTTGGTTTCCGCCGATGTTCACAGTGTACAGATTCATCTCAGAAGATGTTTACCATGTTTTAGTAAAATTCATTAAAATATTTTATAAGAAATATTTAGGTGCATTTATTAATTTATTAATGGAATGTTTTAGTTTTTAATGTATTCTATATTCTCTGTCATCGGCGACTGTCTCGATCTGGCTGGAAAGTTTAATGTCACTCTCCGGTGACTGACGCGGTCCAATTAGAAAATTCAATCAATATCCACTGATGATTGACATGACGCTTAGCGTGTTAAAGAAAAATTTACGTTTGATTTTCTTAAAAATTATTCTTTTCTTCTTTCTTGCTATTCTTTTTACGTTTAAGAGTTATTCGTTTTACCATCAATAGTTCTTGTGAAAACGGTATGATTAAACGGAAATCTTGCCGTCTATTTTAATGAGGGTTTAATGAGTCTTTTATCTTTCTTTCGGTTTTTTTTTCTTCTTTTCTTTATCTGGACTATTTTAAACCAACAAAAAAATCTTTGCAATTACATGAAGCAAAAGCATCTTTTCTAGTGGATAAATTCGGAATTTCTCAAATTTCATTGGTAGTTTGATTTTCCTATAATAATCGTCTTTATCAATCGGAAATTAGAAAGTATTTTGGATTGTTTTAGTGAATGATTAAAATTCAAAAATAAACTTTTCAGGGATTTCAGGTTTGTTTCTATAGAAATTTTCCCCAATTTAACTTTTTTTTAAAAAATTAATGTATACTTAACGACTATACTTATAATTCGTTTAATGAATATCTCTGGTAATGAGGGCCTGTCTTGAGTATCCTTCTGTTCTGAGCGGTTGTTTGAAGAAAACCCTTATTTCTATATAGAAGAAGTATTCGTTGTATGGAAGAAGGTCAGGCCGGATAGCGTTGTCGGACATAACCCCGAGAAGTTTACGAAAGTACTTGTGTCACCTTAATTGCCGAAATAGTGTCTCTGACAAGATTATGGAGCTAGAAGTGGTTTGCAATGACGTCGATGAGCTAATGGAAGAACCATAGACAAAACTATCGAAGAGTTTATGAAGCTGCATTAAGCGTCACAACAAAAAGTTGAGGAACAGATTTGGTCAGGAGAGGAAGAAATAATGAAGGTAACATATTAACAACAACCTTTCAATGAAATAAAGCAGATACTAAAAGCATGGGAATAATTACATCGCGTGTTGAGAAGCTTCCCCCTTGATAAGACATTAGTAATGTGAGGTGCAAGTTCATTTAACATGAATACTGCATCTCATTTTCAAAACATTTGAAGCGAAGCCCAAGACAAATGTCTTTAGAAAGCTTTCTTTTTAAAAAAATATATACATAGCAAATAATAAATTATATATTTATAAATTTGAGTATTTTATTTATTTATTTTGGAATAGAATCCATTCTAGTGTTTAATATAGATTCCTTTGAAAAAAAAAAAATGTTTCTCTTTACCAGTATTTCGAGTAAGATTCCAGAAAGAATTATGTTCGTTAAGAGAGATTTCTCTGTACACTGTTCCTTGTTTTATTTATTGGATTTATAATAATTTTTAAGCATTTCTATCATATTAAAAGAATTTTTTTTATGTGCACATTATCGAAATATAATTTTTTTGTATGCACATTATCAGAATAAAATGTTTTAATGTGTGCATGTTATCGAAATATAATTTTTTTGTGCACGTTATGAGAATGCAATTTTTTGATGAGTGTACGTTATTGAAATATAAACTTTTTGTGTTAACCTTATCAGAACAGAATTTTTTTGATATATGCAAATTATTGAAATAAAAAGTTTATAAAAAAGTATTATACTGCGAGATGAATCAAGCCTAAATCATTTTTGCAGTTTCGTTTCTTCTCCCTTAAGCGTAATTAAGGCTACTGCTTTGAGTTTTTCTGGCTTTCTTTATGAAATTTTTAAGTATATTTATTGAACCACACATACAGTAGCTCAGTGTGGGAAAATGGTCAAGGAGCAAAGTTTGTTGCTTATAACTCCTCTGGGTTTAAGGAGAAAAATGAATTTACTCATATTTTTTTTCCCATTTTAAGATTATAGGGATGAACAAAAAAGAATTTGACTATAAAAAAAGAGTTGAACGAACAAATAATTAAAAAAGATATTTCTCTCGAAAACAATATCAGAATAGAACGTTATTTTATTTAGTTTTTGGAGCAATTGGAAAAATTGATTTTATTTAAGATTATCAACATTTTATATCAATACTTTAGAGATAAACTAAGTCTAATGTTGCTGATTTTTAGGTTTTTATTGTATTTGCATTGCTTTCCTAAATTTCGATTAAATAAAGTGTTAAAGGATGTAACGGTACTAGGCCAAGGAGATGATTATAGATGCCCCAGGCTCCAGTCTTAAAAGGTGTATGGAGATTAAATAAAAATTAATGCATTTATGCGAAATTTTAAAGTAAAATACAACGGCAGGGTGAAAAAAATGGTAGCAGCTCTAGAAATAATTTAGCTTTGTTGACAATTTGAATTGAAATAATTATAGTATAACTGTGTTCCATTTAATCTCTCTACATCATTGACTGATTGTCATTGTATTTCGAAAAAAGTAAATAAATAAATGCTCTAAAAAATTAAACTAAAAGAAACAATGTATTCTGCTCTAGGACGTCTTTCCGATACCACGCTGTGAAAAATTCAGAAATTCTAACTTGTGGCGCCATCTCGTAATGACTATATAATTTAAAATCTCAAAGATGCAAAGTTAAAAATGGAAGGAAGGTTAGAGTTTTCAATGAAATATTCGGATTTAACGGTTTCTGATCTAGAAATATATATATATATTATTATAAAATGCATTAAATTACTATTTTTATTAACACACAAATGTTTGAAGAGTAATATAGAAAGAAATTTTTAACATTAATGGCTTGGAAAGGAATAAAAATAGTTGTCATTCTTTCAACTTTGATGCAGAGATAAGTACAGGCAATTGTACTGAAACCTGAATATTGGGACAGCCTAAATTTTCTTAATTAATAGCATTATGCTCGTTTCTCACAAAACAAGAAAAAAGAAGTGACGATGTTCATTTTCAGGTTATATCTTTACTGCCAAATATTGACACTCTCCTAAGAGGGACAAAGCAATATACTATAGTGTATATCAATGGACCAGCAAACTCGTCAGGCAAGCATATAAGAAAAAAAAAAAAAAAAAAAAAAAGCGAAACGACAAAGAAATCGAAATTGAAACTAAATGAGAATTTTGATATATAAATGTAGAAGGTTCTAGATCAAGTTTCTGGTAAAAAAAAACCAATATAGCCAGTTGCAAAATCGATTTCTATTGTCTGGTTTTTTGGAAATATTTTTCTGACTTAAAAAATCATAATATTATGAGTGGAATATCAAGAAATGCTCTGACCAAAGAATCAGCAAAATAAAGTATGCATATGCAGTTTTGCTTTAAACACAGGAAAACATAGCAAGAAATAAAATTATTGGAAATTAATTTTTTGGTTTATATAAAAAGTATCAAATTTGTAAAAAAAATTATGAATAATTGTTTAATAAGAAGTAAACATAATCTATATATGAATTATTTCACTTTTCTTCTCCTATCAGTTTTAAATGTTATTTGGCTGTTTCATATTATATTGTTCTATATTAAATGACAAATATTTTTTTTTTTTTGTGAGTGGCTACTTTTGTGTGTCTAATCATAACTTTACTGATCTCTTAATGGAATAACCTCTACAACTGAAATAAAAATAGTCTTACATTCGGTGACCAATTTGGGGACTTCATATGTTTTTTCATTAAATCTACCGACAAACGAAAAATGTCGTTTATTGACATCAGAGAATCATTTTGAATCATAATGAAGTTTTCAGTTAAATGAAAAGAATTATAGAAATGAACTTTCTTCCGTGTTCACTGCTGTGATGAGAAGCTGTGTACTAAAAGTTTTGATTCTATTTAGCCGCTATTTACACAAAATATTATTAGAGAAAAAATGTCATCCTGTATGTGTGTGCGTGTATGTGACGCTAAAAAGAGTCCAACAAGTTGAGTAACAAATAATGACGTTTTATTCTACACAAATGCACAAATACGCTGTAGCAAAACACAGCCGGAGCGCACTCAAGAACAGCAATTGTAGTAAACAGCAGCACACAAACAATAAATCGGAATTAAATAACTGTAACAGCACAAAGTGCGTAGTGAGAATTTGCAGGAAAAAGATTTCATTTAACTACTTACGTTTCTCGAGTAGTCACTCATTCTCACTGTCTCAATACCGACTCTACAGCTCCGTCGGTTTTTTAAAAAATAATATCTGAGAAAGCGCACAGAAGCGTCTAAAACAAACGACATAACTCAAATACTAATGGAACAATCGCCAAGATTCTTATAGTATATGGAATCTTCGATATTTTCGCAGAAGTCGCCAAATCCATTGCCAAGTTTGTCTCCAAAGGTTATTGACTCATCATTCAATCACCATTCATTACTATATCAGTCAAACTAGTTTCTTTGCCAGGAGAGTACTACGCAGTGAAGCACTATTACAAATTTGCAACAATATTTTTGAAATTCCATCGCAAAGTGGAATGATATTTTAGTGCACTATCGGGATTCCTTTGCTTTCTTTGTATGCAAAGATATTTGTATAAAACGAAATTGGCTGCTTCTTTATCTATACTTATAATAAAGCTCAATGTGTGTGTGTGTGTGTGTGTGTGTTGGCGCTCTACAGGCCAGACCGTTTGACATACAGCTACCAAATTTGGTACATGTATACCCTGGAGGTTGGGAATGTGCACCTGGGGTTTCTTTTTTCGAATTTTTAATTAGAATTTTAATTATTAATTAAAAACTAACTTTCCCGCCAAAAAAATCTTCCATTTTCCCCACCGCCAACTTTCTCGCCAAAAAAATTTTCCATTATCCCCAGCGCCAAACGAGAAAGGCTTCAGTTTTTTTTCTCCCAACAGTAATGAGGCTAGGGTTAAAATTTTTCGGCGGATTATTTCAATCGGTCCTGTTTATTTTCTTAATGTTTGATGCATTTAAAATTAAACATTGTTAATGAATCAATCTTTCAGATTCATTCTGAAGCACTTTTGAATTAAAATAAAACAGAATAAAGGAAATTAAAAATTTCTAATCCGCATAGCGTTACCCCAACTGGCGTAGAAAAAATCACGTATTTGCGTTACGTAACCGGCGAAGAAAATTCACGCATGCGCATTCTGTTCTGATTGTTGCCATGACAACGTTATCAATGGATGATTTAAATTATTTTTGGGTTAGTTACATGCTTTTGTAAGTAAATTGTATTTATGTTAGTTATATATTTTTTGTATATGCTTATAGTTTTAAGTACAACGTTTTTTAAGTAGTTTTTTTAAAACCTGTTTTCAACCGTTTATTTTAAACGATTCGTTTTATTTTCTTAGTGTTTGATGCATTTAAATTTAAACATTGTTAATTAATCGATCTGCTCATAATGAATCTAAGAAAATTTTGTTGACCAACTCTTGAGATATTACATAAATTTAAAAAAATATTCTTTAGTGCCCATAAAGTTTAAACGCTGAGTGACTGTATTTTCAGTAATCAGATTATAAAAAAATGCTTTGTTTCAGTAAAAAATATTATTATATTAATTGAAGATAAATTCTTTCCACTTTAATTTAAAGCATAAATTCTACGGGTGCTAACAGAAAATGAGAGAGATACATATTACGTTATGACTGAAGGCCTTTATAATATTATGAATGAATTATATGATAATCAAAATTTGAAGTTTTAAAATATTTTGATGAAGAAGCTATTAAAGTAGGAATTGCATAAAATATTTAATTATTAAAATTTTAACGAACATTAAGATTGGCGAACCGGCTGGTCGCCAAAGGCGGCTAGTATAAAAATAAAATCATCTGTACTTATTTAAATGGATTTGATGATTTGTTCACTTATACTTAAAAGCAAATCGAATTACGAAATGTTGTACAATAATGTAAGTTTTTTAGTAGATTTTTGTTTTTATTTGTCATTTCAATATATATAATATTAGTGGAAAAGTGGGCGAAACATCTCTCTTATTGGCGACGTCCACAGATTTTCTTATCTGAGTGAAGGATTAAAAGCAATCTAAAAATAACATATTTAACCATTTCAAATCTATAAAAGGCTTAACTATACTGACGTCAACTTGCTTAACTATACTAACTCTCATTCTACAGTTTCAGTTTGAGAGAACTTATGGATTTAAAAAATTAAATGCTTCTCAATAAAGATTAAATAAGCTGTAATCTTTGCTATTTTCTTTTGATTTAGATTCTATTTTTAGAATAACATCATCCTTCTTTTTAATCAGTTACTTAAGAAGTTTATGGAACCTCACATTCCTACAAAGAAGAGACTATTTAAATTCACTTCTAAACCAATCCTTCTTAATCTATGAGATCAAGCAAAAAAGTATTGGAACATTTTTTTTCTTTCAATTTCTTTAGCATCTGTGAGCAAAAATGGTAAGGAATAACATTAAACACACCCACACATTCATTTATTAGAGCATTAACAGATAAAATTAAATTTAAACATTTAATATCCTACTTTTTAGTATTTTTTAAATTTATATTTACTTTCTCTTATATGAAGTATAAAAAGATAAAGTATTGTAATTCAAAAAATTCGAACTTTAGATTTTGATGAATCTTGATATTTCAGACCACCCTCAGTTAGAAAAACACATTTTTTAGAATTATGTCCGTTTATCTATGAATATGATTACTCAAAAAATGCTTTGACCTAAACGGATGAAATTTGGTATATGGACTTTACATCAAATTTTTAGATTTCTACCAAGTTTTGAACAAAATCGTTTCAGAAAAAGTCTGCCTGTCCGAGTGTAAGAAGCCGACAATTACAAAACGAAACGAGCTAGATGAATAAGATTTGGTGCACAGATTTATCATGTAATATGTAGATTTAAATTCGGAATAAAATCCGATGCAGGATTAACCATCTATCGTTCTGTACTCTCTCTACTGCATGTGGTAACAAAGAAACTCAATAATTGAAATAAATGAAATTTGGTATGTGACTGATCTTTCGTCTACAATTGTAGTTCAAACTTGATTTTAATTTGGTTGAAGAAAAAGCGTCGAAACTACATATTCAATTTTCTACTATCATGTATTAGAAAAATGAGAGTGATTAATGGCCAAAGAGAGCATATATCAATAAAAACGTTATTGGTATATGCTAACGTTATTGATAAAACAAATTATTTCTCTGATACATACACATTCCTTCGGTGGAGAATAATTCATTGAATCAATAATCTCTATTAAATTACAAATGAAGTCGAGTTTGGAGTCTGCTTTGACATGATTTTATTTGTAACATTTCCATGTTCACAAATCTTTTATATTTGTAATTATTATTTGCCACGGGCATGCAGTTAATACACAAATGTCGGATTTTCTTACTATATTACGAAGCACATATGTGTCAAAATAAGAATCTGTGCCCTCGAAGAGTTAACATCTTCCCTACGATCCATTTTTTTTATTGAAAGGAAGAAGATAACACTTATATTAGTGAATATATGAGAAAGTTTCGTGTAGACAACTCTCACTGGTTATAAACATAATAACGAAGTGTCCACCCATTCCTTAAATTCACTATAAGATAGCGCCACTTATGTCGAATCAAAATTTAATTAAATTAATCTATCAGACGACTATTTTTACTTATTTTCTAATGATTAATTTAATTATATTTTCTAAAAATATCAAACTTTTTTCATAAATGTAAAAACAGTAGAGCAGAAGAAAGAAGAGAGTGAAAAATCAATCCTGAAATTCCATCATGGTGACTAAATGGACAGTGAAAATAAATAAATAAAAGTTTTAAAAAATCAGGATTTAGAAATTGATATTAAAATTTAAAAAATAATTTTTTAATAGAATTTCGTTTTTCATTAATCAAGACTTCATTTTTCGTTTACTCGAAACAAAAATCTGTGCTCTCATGGAGTTCATAGCCTTTTCCAAAGCTTAGAATTTTTTGTAAGGGAGGGAGGGAATAACATCTTTAATAAAAAAGTATAAATCTTTAACAAAAAGTGAAGGTGATAATAAAACCTATCATCGTCTTTAATAAAAAGTTAAAGGCGATAAAGTTTCGAAAAAAAAAACCATTCTCACTAATTTTCAAATATAACGACTTCTCCGTATTTAATTTTTGTACGACAGCGAAAATAAATTTCACGGTGAGAGAAAAAAAATGGAAATATTTTTATTAAATTCTTTGATTTAACTAAACTCGTTTTATATTTGTAAATATGAAATTTTGCACTCGATTTTTTGTTCAACTCCTGAAGAGATAGAATTTAAAGCACTTCAAGAATATATACTTATATCATTTACTTATTTTCGATGACAGTATACTACTTAAATATTTTTATAACTTCATTAATAATTAATGGAATTAATTTAATTACATTTTATTTGAACATGTAATGTTATTTAGTTATGAATGTGAGAGAAAAGAATTAATTTGATGACTCCACAATATTTATTATAATGAATTAAAGAATAAAAAATAACGATTAATGAAGATAAAAAATTATTTGTTCTCAGATACTATGCTATTTTTTATATTTGCATAATATAACTATGCAATACTCATCATTTAAATTATTATTTGATTTCATATTGGAGGTTACACCTAGTAGTGAGTTGAGAAACAATAGATCTAAAGATTAAAAAAAGAAAAAAAAAAAAAAAAAAGAAGAGAGATTGAAAATAATTAAAATAATTAAAATTTTGTTACTTTGAACACTTTTAGGAGTAGCTTTTAAAACTTTTTTTAATCTAAATTTATTTGACTTTTGGTAATGAATTAATCAGTTTAACGGTAATAGAAAATGAAAGTAAATGCACCATCTCAGAATTATATAGAAAACGAAAGTAAATACACCAACTCAGAACTATACTTTATTGATAAAATCGGTCGCAATTTTGACATTAAAAAATATCTCAAAAATATTCCTTTTTGTCACTGTAGATGTGGTATCCTTTATGATGCTTATGGGAAGTGGCCGGTTCTTGATGAACTTTTATCTTCCTTGATGGGCATACCCTGTACCATAGCCAACAGGCGACGAACACAACGATTTCCACCACTGTAATTATACTTGCTCCCAGATACAAACCCAAAGAACCTCCAATTTGACCTAAAAAAAAAGATAAAAGATAATCGTTTTCGTTTTTTAATTTACAACATCCTATTCTTTGTATTGTTTGCTAATCTCATTTAGTCCAGTGGTTTCCGAAACTTTTCAATTTTCGACGCCCTTAATTCAGATTTTATCAAAACATCCAATGTAAAATTCCATCAAGTATGTACTTTTCGAAAAATATAGAAGATTCTCTCTAATCTGGCCCTCCCATTAATACAACGCACCTGTTGAAATATGTTATTTGGCGATGAGCTATTCTTTTCTGCTAAAACATGAAACCTTCCTCCTTCAGTAAATGATTTGTCTGTTCAATGCTCTCCTTAACATCTCAGCAGAGCATTTTTTTCAATTTCAATTATTAGTTCACACTCTCCCTATATATATTTATATATGTTGTTCAAATTTTCAATCATTAATAAAATACTTTTTATTCATCCACTCAAGTTCAAATACATTTTTTTAAACTTGTAGTGGATGGCACTCGATGTTAATATAGTTTTTTCAAATATTAATTCATTAATTATTAAATTTAATTAATTTTTAATGCTTTAAATAGAGTTTTAGCAGTTTGTAATGAAAATTGAAAAAAAAACAGGCAGTAGCTCAATCAGTAAAATGCAAGGATTTCAGTATTTTTCACGTGAAGGTGAAGAATGCGAGTTCAATACTTGCGAAAGTAGGAATTGACTTAAATTTTTTTTTATATATTACTTGTTTTCTCCTTAAAATATTGATGTCTCGTTTTCCACAAGTAAAAAATGCGTCAGTGTATAATTAAATGATTACATATAATTTTCTATAGCCTGAACACTTTCTATAATCCGACAGGTGGCCAATCTCTGTTATAACTAGTATTTTTCGTGAAGGTTTGTTAAAAACAAACAAAACACGTTCACATACAACTCAATACACATAAATAAATAAAAGAATGATATAATCTAGGGATTTTGACTTTTTAAATCTGACAGTGTATATAATCGTCTGACGAAATTAAGAATTCATGAATATATTTTTTTAAATATTTTAATTGAAGAATAATTCCTTTGAAATCTATCTCTGCTAATGCGAGGCTTTTTCATAGTTTTATTTTGGAATATTTCTCAAAAATAGAAGGCGTAATGGGAGGGGGTGGTCATTGATTACATATCTTTGGGTCATAAGATTTCACATGAAATAAAAATCAACGAAATCAGAACAGAGGTTGGAGATGGGGGATTCTGTTCAGTTATTTTTTTCCAACACGGAATATGTATTGTTTTTTATCTCGAAAATGGTGACTCGTGATGATGGTGGGGGGCTGGGTTAGCGTAAATGACATATCTAGAAGCCATAATTTGAAACAAAAAGTTCGAACGAAATCGGAACATATTTAGGATTTCGGGGATCAATTCTTTATTATTTTAAACATATAGATCATTAACGGGATAGATGAATTGATAACTATATAATCTTTGGTATCGTGAAATTAAACAGAGTATAATTATATACGCGCCGTTCCATTATTATACTGGTTTTCCATGTTTTTGTTGTGATTTATGGCACTTTACAAGCCCGTTGACAGTTATCTGTCAGCGATTTAAGCCGAGTGAGCCTTTCTTATTTTTTCAAGAGCGCTAACTAGGGCCAAGCCTAGGACTTAGCTATTTCATGCGTCACATTCGTTTACACAGCCTCTTTTTGCAGGGCGACCTCACAGATAGAACACAGAAAAGCAACGACGCTCGAACCAGGACCCGTGGCATCCAGATCACGCGGAAGACGCGATACTCCTATGCCAAGACCGGCCGTAACACGAGGCATACTTTGATATTATGACAACAACAGCCAGAAAAATCCAATTTCGCACAAATAAAAAGCAGCAAGCAGAAATAAAAAAAAAATTCTTTGAATTTTAACACTGAGGAGAGGATAATTAACGTTTATTGACAAACAAAACTCATTTCCAAGTTGCTGAATTTTACTTTCACTTAATTTTCGATGATTCACATGATTCTATCGAATTATCCTTTTCTGTATTTGTGAATCCGCATGGAATTATTCACAAATCCCAAACAATCCACTTTAAATAATTCATGGAATTGAATTTACGAATTTATATTGTCACCTATGAATTTAAATTAAAAATATAAATGAAACTATGCATATTTTGTAAGGAAGTTGAGACTTCGCAGTGCTTCAAGATGCTTACTTCGGAAACTTATAAGCTCTATAATCTAATCAAGTCTATGAGCCAAACATTCAAGATAACGAGAATTGTGGTAGATTCTGTTTGTGAAAATTACCTTGGAGCATACATATAAGCATCGCGGATTCTGCTGTAACACTAGTATAATAAAAGTAGATTGTCTTGCTGTAAAACTTCTGTAATGTTAAAATTAATGTTAAAAATTATTTAAAGGGTTGGTGTATTTTGAAATTAGTAAAAGAATGACGTAAATACGAAACTACCTTTTTACTATTTCATCACCAAAATGTACACTCAGATTCAACTAAAATAGAATTATAGAATGTATTGCTTAATAAAATGAATGTTTGAAATGATCAAACGAATAAATATATTTTTAAGGACTTTTTCTCAAACCGATGTTTTAATTAATTTGAAATACTTTGAAATGTTCTAATTCATTAAATCCAATACCAATAACTTAATTTTTGAGGAAATGATATAAAATTCCTAACAAAAAATTCGGTTAAATATCAGAGAAAACTGAGTTTGCATTTTACGTTTTTGTGTCCTTTTAGATAGTTAACAGTTAATTTTAATTAAGACAAACAAAAAATTTTAATGAAAATTTAGTGCGCTTACGTAAAAATATTTCTAAAAATTAACTTGTAATTGGAATTATAAAATCTGTTTTGTTCCAATAAAGTTTTATATGATAACGAAGAAAAATAGAAAAAAAAATGAAAAATACATTGCTTAAAACATATATTATTTAATTTTAAAAAAAATCTTGTTTTAAAGAGTTTTTTAAAGATAATTAACTTATTTATATTTTTAAAAAATAGAATAAAAATTCATTGTTAAGTGAATATTTCACAAAAATATCTATTAGAGTATATTGTCTCCTTAAGATTTTAAAAATGTCCATAATGTAACTTTTTGATTTTCATTTCCACCAGTTAATATTTTGTTATTTAATTAGTTTTGACTTTGTTAAGATTCTTGCAATAATTTTATATTGCATTTGTCATACTATACCTTTATTTATTTATTACAGTGTATATTTTACAGTATTTATACAGTACAGTATTTTACAGTATACAGTATTTATTTATTACAGTTATTAATTATAATCCTACAAAAATAGAGAGGGAAAAACATTCAATAAATAATTCCAAAAGCAGTGGATAGTTTCTGCAATATAAAAAAAATGATACGAGAAATAAAAACGAGATCAAAAATTGTATTCGAAATAAAACAAAATAATGAATGCCAGGACTTTAGAATAGTAATTAATTGCTTCAGATTAAAGATATCTCACAAGTTGAATGTAAAAATTATACGACTTAAAAGTATACGCGTTTTGCTTTTTCTTACATGTTTATACAACAAATAGACGTAGGTGCAGTCATGAGTAGGCTATATTGTAACATGCATATTCAAAGGACAAATTAAAGGATTCTAACTACTGTCGAAATCGAAGTAACCAATTTCCACTATAAGTCAGATTCGATTGTATACTGCACGGTTTTAAAGACTGCGAAAACTCTCATCAAGTTACTTCTCTATTAAGCAATGATAAAAATTTTCATCGGCAGAAAAATAATTAGAAGTTTCGTATAAAATAAAAGTTTTTATTTTGTTTTATTTGCTTATTTTTGAAGGCCACACACAATAAATTAAATGATGATATTGTAGAAGATACTTACTAAAGAGACTTGACATCGTTGCAGTTCTGTATTCGTGATTTACGAACTGTTTCGAATTGTACATGATTTCCAGTCGGCTAAAACAAATGAATTATTTTATATATAGCTATTAAATTATTTAATTAAAATTCAATAATTTTTTCATATTGCATTTATTTAAGAAAATATGTGCCAAATTTTTTAAAAAATGCAGCACAGTATTATTAAATCCTTATTTTACCATTACAATTTAAGCTTCTTTTAAGAAAGCATCATAATTGATTGCAATACAAATTTTAGTGTTGTTAAAAAATTTTTCTTTCTTCTTGAAAAAGTGTTGAATTTTTACCAATCTCAGTCAGAAAACATCAGAATCAAACTTTATTTATATTTAAACGTACATATATCAACTGCTAAAAAAGATAGTCTAATTCTAAATTTATTTATATTTTCTGATTTAGTCAGGAGTCCGAAAAAAATAATAATATAAAGGGATCTAAAAGACAGCACAAGTTGCATAATCTTCAAAAATATTCATAATATGAAAACATAATTATCATTCATGTTTGTGAAATATGCATATTTAATGATTAAATTTATGTACGTCATTATTATAATAAATGGTTCAAGTTTATCAAATGAGTTATATGTCTTGATATATTTTATGAAATTATTAGTTAATAAATTAGTGAAAATATTTGATTTTCACCATTGTTTATTTTTTAATTAACAAAAAGAAAAAACATTTTGTGAAATATTCATTCATAAATAGCATTTGTATGCAATTTTTATTTATCAAGTAGTTTACCATCTTTTTTTTCCTTAAAGAAAGAAATTAGTAATTCATAAATTGCATTTATAATTATATTTCATCGAATGAAATATTCAGAATCCTCCTTCTTCCCTCATTATATTAAGAATCTTATATCTCATTATATTAGAATTACACTTATATTTAGAATCTAACACAATTATGTACAAAAAGAAATTATGCTATTATGGCGCCATCTACTGTTAAAATAATGAATATAAGTTTCTATAAAATGAATACAAGAGTAGACATTTTCATCCACATAAAATCAGCGGATTGCAATCTTAATCCATTCAAAAATAATGTTTGCTATACATTGTTGTTTTCATTAAAAGATTTTCAATTCATTCAATATAGTTTATGGGAATTTTTTTATTTATTTGTTTCGAAAATATAAAAAGAAACATAATAAACTGTATGATTTTTTTTATTATTCTTGTTTATATGCAAATAACAATAAAACACATTTTTTTTATTCATTTCTATGGTGATAATAATTCTTGACATTCTATTCTTTTAAAGTTTGGCAATTTTATTTAAATGAAAGGTCCAGAAAAATATTTACGAAATTTCGAATATCAGTGCACGCACACATATACACGCACGCACACACACACACACACACACACACACACACACACACACACACACACACACACACACACACACACACACACACACACACACACACACACACAATCTGGCCTATGTATAAATCTTTGTTTTCATCGTTTTGTATTTACTCCTTTCTTCCAGTCACATCAGGTCAGAAATAGTTAAAAAAAAAAAAAAAAAAAAAAAAAAAAAAAAAAAAAGATTATTATGATTGCCTCACCTGAAATTTTCGCCTCCAAGTCCAATGTAGGAAGCTTCACTCTTGTACTGGTAAGTGATGCATGGTTGCAGACACATATCCATGAGATTAGAAACTGGAAACAAAAATGCGATAGTTGAAAATTAAAGAAATATGACACAATTGCATTTCAGAAAACAATATTTATTGCTATCTAGAAATCTTTCTTAAAACCCTTCTGTCAGTCTAAAAAACGAATAAAGTATATTCATAAGTAGCATAAGTAATATAATTTTTTAAATAGTACACTCCACTTTATTCTACAATCAAATTTGCAAAAAAAAAAAAAAAAAAAAAAAAATGATATTTGTTTGCATATATTTAGTGCCAGATGAGTATAAAGATAATGAATATACTTTTTATGTATCAAAAATAGCATTAATTATTGAAGGAAGCTCTGTCGTTATACTTACAATTGCTTGCGATAGTAATTCCTGCGAAGCAGATGTAAAGATCTTTTGGCTCACAGTACCTCATCGTGGCATTACCTGCAATAACAAGTGTAAGCAAAGAGTTCCAAAACAAAAGAAAGCCTTTAAACGTGATCAACAAGAATTTTTAAATAAAAGAAAGCTTTTAAAAGTGATCAACAAGAATTCTAAAGCAAAAGAAAGCCTTTAAAAATTATCAACAAGAATTCTAAAGCAAAAGAAAGCCTTTAAAAATTATCAACAATACGCTATAAATTATGTCTCTTATAACATTAACATAAAATCATTATTGTTCCTTGAAAGCTTACTCTCTTCCTTTGGGTTTCATTTGCTATTCCATCCTTTAAGAACAATCAATAATTTTTGATACATTAATTAGATAAAATACTCATGAATCTAGTAATATTTCTGCTCTTAAATATACTAACAAAAAAGAAAAAAGGTAACTATGTTGTATCAGTTAGAACAAAACTGACTATGATGATGATCCTCTATCTTTTTCTTTTCTCTGAATCTTCTTCCTAATGTATTAAGTTGAATAAAAGGGAGAGTATTAAATTCGCTCTAAAACTTAGACATTCGTTAAAATCCCGAGTTCGAAGTTTTTTTTGATGATTATTATACTTCCTCTATACCACAAATATGAGGAAGTAAAAATTCTAAAATTTTTGATACTTTGCGCACTTTATTATCTGATTTCTTTCATGTCAATCTGAAGTGCTTACAGAAAAGGAATTTTAAATATGATTGATTGGCAAGCAATGGTAAGTAGTCAGTCAAAGCCAATTGAAATGGATCATACTCTATTAACTGTAGTAATTATATATTGAATTTATATATGAAGAGACTTTTTAAAAGTGTTTTTATGTACGAAAATAAATCGCCTTGTCTCATTAACCCTTCGATGAATGATGATGGAAATTTCCATCATAACATTTAGTGAACAAAAAATTGTACTCGAAATTCGTGTACTTTATATCGGTTGTTGCTGGCAACTTTTTTCATGACTATTGCATAATAAAGAACGTAGCTGTCAAAAAAAAAAAAAAATCAAATATCACAATCATTATAGCGGGGTTGAGTTTGTTATTCCGCTGTTTGTTGTAGTTGGAAGAAACGTGCGATTTCTTGAATATTTCTTTATAACTAGTCTGAGATTTTTTTTTGCTAATAAAAGCAATAACGAATGCAAAAAAGGTTTGTTTTCCTGTTATTTTCTGTACAATTTACATCGAATACCTCAAATAACCTTCCATGTGATAGAAATTTGCATCACTATGCAGTTGTTTCTCTTTTAATGTATGAAGGAAATATTTTTTACTATATGTTTATTTTATATTATTTTTGAAGAGATTTATATTATTTTGTATTTTAGAAGAGAGTTACATTGGAGATTGGAAAAAGTAAGTGGGTCATTTAAAAGCAAATACACTAAATGCAAAAGATATTCTACAATCTCATGCAATAAATGTGGAATTAATCTGGATCTAAATAAGAATAATAATTGTTTTTTAAAATTATCATGAAGAATAAAAATGATACAAAGATATATATATATATATATATATATATATATATATATATATATATATATATATATATATATATATATATATTTATTTATTTATTTTGTACTGAGCTTAACTTGTAAATTTGCATGCTGATGGATAATTTTATTATATTGTTTTTTCATTATTTTATATTATATATTTACGCTAGTATTTTTTAAAAACATTTTCCCTTTAATCTAGAGCATGAATTATATCACCCTGATTTATTTCAAAGAAAAAATCATGCAAAGAAGAGTTAAGTCTTATGGAAAAAAGAGCGCTTTTCTAAATACAGCAAACAGTCATGGATTGCGACCCTTGTTGGTGATGACTGCAATTTTATGAGGCCCAAGTTGTGTTGTGTGTTTAATTCTATCAAAAGAGTTAAATATCGAACATGCATTTGACAAATACTATATATATAATACATAATTATATAATAAGGAAACCATTTTCATAAGGCACTTCAAGAATCAAACTTTTTAATTTGAGTCTTACGCACGAATACCCATAATTACGTTATTGATTGCCTTAAAAGATTTGAAAACCTATTTAACGCTAGAAACTCTGCATAAAAGCCTCGGTAATTCCAAAAGTTTTAATGAAAAAGTAACAAAAAAGGGATTTGTATTAGTTTCGAGACAGTAAAACAAATTATATGAACAAATAAAAGATGTATTATGCATAAATTATGCTAATTAATTTAATAAATCTTGATTTTCAGGAGATCACTTGCAGTCATTTCGAATGTCATCACATTTATTAATGAGAGATAACAACGAAAATGAGAATCAAAATATTTTATACAATTCTATGAGCTCAAAATTCCTGCAATAATCGCAATGATGTCCACCGGTGCTTTTTAACAAATTGCGGTCTTGCCGTTTACAGCAAATTTCCTTCTTATTAAACTTATATATTCTTTTAATATTTGATATTTAACTGATAATTTAAAATAAATAGTACTGTAAAAACGTTATGATTGCTCGGCTGTTTTATTTATGCACAAATAAACAAATGGACCAATATCTTAATAAGTAACCATATAAATAAGTAATTTAAAAAAAGGAGATAAAATGAATAAGAAAAGGCCAAAACAACTTGCATTTTAATTTTAATAGTTATTTTTATAACAGTTGATTAGTAAAATTTTCAAAACTTTATTAACACTGACGATGGATTGCTTAATTTACACCCCGTTTTAAAGTTACTTGAAGACTTTCAAACGTTCAGCCCAATTTAGGTAAATTAACATGGAGCTATGAACTTGGCTAATGAACATTATTTCTCTTAGCCAATTTCAAGAGTAAATTTCTGTTTATTGAACATGGGATGATTCTAATTAAAGTAGGGATAATTCTAATTAGGCTGGTGACGCAAATTGGTCTGTAATAGTACACGAATCTTGAGATTTTGAATCATAGTCAAAAGCTGAAATGACACCATAACAAATTCAAGTTAAATAAATTTTTTTGACAGATGAAAAATTATTAGTGTAGAGACTGCGGATTGAGACCTTCGAAATGACGCACTAGTCGTCTGAGCACGCTAGATCGACGTAAGGACATTTGAAACACGATGGCAGATTTAACCGGCATTTTGCTTGTATACAAGCATATCATCAGTGGAAATCGTATTTAGAATCAGAGATCTCTGTATGGTCACATCCACTATGCCATTAAGGTGCTGAAACTAATATATAGGAATTAGTTTTATGCAAATGAGCTCCAAACTGTCAGACGGGGAAAGAGTACTGATTGGTCAAGAGATATTCAGGACATTTTATAATAGATTAGTCATTGTGTATTTTTTCTCTTTTGTCGTATTTTCTAAGTTGGTTTATGTGACATGTTTATTTGCGGGATTGTTATAGTTCATGAAAGATTATTTCTGTGCGCAGCATATATTATGCACTTGTTGAGACTTGGCGGTAAACTGCCGTTTCATTTATTGGTAAGTATTTTTTACAAGTTTCTATTAAAAATAATTTTTTTAGTTACAGAATGTTTATTTTATAAATTTTATACGCGATTATAAACTTCATAGTCGATCTGTAAATAATTGTGGTTTTTAAATGTTGACTAACTAATCAATTTTTTAACATTTGAATTTGTTAATCTAAAAGGAGTTGCAATCATAGTGTATTTTATAGTTAATACAACATAAAATTTCCTAATTTTTACGAAAATAGTAATAAACTTAATGCTATGGAACAATCAATGAATATACAAGCAAATTTGTTATTGCTACTAACATCACTATTAAACATACGAGAAGCTCTACTAAAAGCAAAATATGGCTTGCTAAACAAATTAATAGAAATCAATTATTAAGAACACTTCAGAGGATAGTCTAGAAAATTGTCTGGATATTTCGTAATGTGGGACTGTTTTCTCTAGAAAGTCCTTAATTTCAAAGTAAACTTAACGAGTCGAATCCCTAGTAGGAAGCAAGTTCTTCAAAATATTGTACGAGAACGTTAGTCTTTTAAACGTTGTATCAGGATGAGCAATGAACGAGCATTTCTGGTTTTTATTCTAACTTTCAACTAATCTTTAAGGTGGGCTTTAAATTACGATTATTAGCCTAGAAGGCGGTTCAAACTGGCCCTTGTGCTGCAGGTATGCGTTTTGCAACCCAAATTATTACCTTCGAAGATGTATTTCTATTGTCTATCATTATCTATTGTCAGTAATAAAGTAGGTGAAAGAACGAATGAATATTAGTGAAACTGCGATCTGGTTACTTTACGCATTATCTAAATATTCAAATAATTGCGTAGAAATATTTCTTAAACGTAGTCTTTACTTCCCTTACAGAAACTCCGAAAAATCCAAGTTGCTGCTGCTCTATGAATTTATGCCATTCTACGTCAAAATACTAATTGGTAAAATGCCATATCTCCAATCGTGAACTGGAAATGCCATTATTCCTGCTATTATAAAAGAGGAAAACGAAATCGCTCTCAAGGTAAGAAAAGAAAGTTGAATTACTTTAAGACTTACATTATTCAGGATCAAAAATTTAAGTATTTGTGAAATGCCTATTCTGCTTGAATATTTGACAAGTTAGTCTTTCATTAAAGTCTTCTATTCGGAAGCATTTCTGGACACTTGCTTGCTAGGAACTCTCGCAACAATTTCTATCTCCCAAACATCTCTCGCTAGGCGAGGTTCGTACTGCTCGGCTAAGTGAAGGAGGTATTCGAGAAATGATTAAATTGTTTATTTGAACATGTTTAAGGGAATATAATGAATTACTTGGACTGAAATTTCATCCGGGAACTCAATCGTTTGAATTTGACAATTTGCACTTAATCATCCTCGAAGAATTTAAGATTAGCTTAGCATCTGCTACTCAATTCACATAAAGAGTAAACCTAATGAAATATACAAGAAATACCTTGAAGTAAAATTCCATAATTATACTTCAAGTCTTAACCCTCTGCACTCGGAAAAGTAATTCAATGTATAATTCTTCACCTAATACAAATATTTGTTTATTGCTCAGAAAAAGATATGCAATTTAAAATTGAATTCGCCCATTTAATTTGCATCTTTTTAATACTTTTAAGGTATCTTTTACAATAAAAATTAAATGAAACGTCAATGACGCACCATCTTGAATGGTGAGCGAGTCGCCATCTGAGTGTAAAGGGTTAAATAAAATGTTTCATAAACGACTCGCGTATACGTTGAATCTTAAATACATTAAAACAAAAGCCCTGGAGAAAAGAAATCTAAATTTTATTTGCTCATTCTGGTATTACTTTCTGTTAGCAAAAATAGGATGCTCGTTTCATATTTTCTTTCCATCCGAATGCGTGCACACAAACGTTTGATGATTCGAACCTCGTTCGAATCAATTTATCAAATGAAGTGAAATGATGCTTCCAATTATTTATGCAAATGTTTTTCACTATATATAAGAGCGGAAGCACTCGTGCTTAGATGCATAGATTCAGATTTTCTTTTTTCACTTGTGTTAGTAGTCTGTGTCGGTGATATTTTATAATGTATTAAATGTTTGTTTGTCTCAAGAAATAAAAGTCCTGTGTTTTTAAGAAGTCTTCTCGACCTGAAACATTTTATAAGAACCAGTCGCATGCATCTTTCACTGCTATTATTAGAACATTTTACTCTGCGGACCTTACAGACGATTGATCTTGGCAATTACAGGGTTTGAACCAATATCGTCTGACACTTTCCTTAAACTACTTTTGCAAGCTTCCGTTGCTCGGATGCAGTTCTTTGATTCGGATTATTTCTTGGCGACATACGCCTTTAATGGATCGGTTTTGCTTAATCAACATACTATTGCTTTTCAATATACATCTTCACGTGGGAATCTAATCTCAAACTTTTTCTTCATAGATTTCTTCAGACTTCCAACAATCGTTACGAAAAAGTAATTGTAGATGGAAGTGGCGATTCATCCTTGAAATGTTCAAATATTCTGACAGCAACTGGGAGTGTAATGTTTGAAAGGTACGTTATGAAATATTGTATATTAAAATGAAATGTCGGCAATTGAGAATCCGTTACTTCTGACCAATTTTCAAATATTTGGTGCAAGACTAAATTAATAAAAATTTAAGAAGATATAAATGGGATTATGGCTATCAATTTCTCTCGAATAAATAGTCTAAATTATATGCTCAGAAGAAACTTATTTATATCTCGTTTGATTATTAATTCCAATTCTTTTGAAAAACAGTCTTGTAGGCCGAAGCAAGATGAATTAAATATGCTTCTATTTATAATCAATGCGAGACTATACACATGGAGTGACCAAAGTCAAATGTGGGTTGTTTAGTGAAATTTTGAGAACCAGTCTTAAATAAAATGCTCGGTAGAGTCGAGTTGCTTCTACAGCATAATCGCAGGACTTGAACCAGGTGCAATTTTCTTATTCATGACTTAGTTAATTGTATGGTGTAGAGAAAGCCTAATGCAGTGAAATAGCCAGGTTCTTTTATTTAGAAAATTGTAACGTTCAATCGGAAAAATAAACTTTCTCATTAAATCTTCAGCTATGAAGCTGCATCTGTTCATGTCAACTTGCGTCCTTCTATTTTGCAATAATGAACAAATATGCAATTGATAAAATATTCATATTTCGTGAAATAGACGGCATGCTTACGAATAAGAACTTAAAAAAATTAATACGCAAGAAATGAAATTTTATTTCATGCCTGTAAACTTACGAATATCGATAATTCTCTTATCGACTTAATTGGGTAAGCTCATTGGAATGTTTTCTTGCTCGTTTGTCTGAATTATCGACAAAGGACGTGCATAAATATTAAAACTTCAAATGCATGTTATCTTACTTGGAATTGAAAAAAATTGATTATCGGAAATAATCATAGCAAACTTGTATGCAGACAATTCTTGTGCATTGCATCCTAGCTTTTTCATTCTGAATGATTAAATTTTGACGCTGTATTGAAAAGTGTGCAAAAACCACTTATTCTAAATTCTGACACTTAAAGTTTAAAAACAACCGCTTTCACCAAGACGACGGTGGGAGTGGAAATCAAATGACATAGAATTTAAGATGCTGACGACTCTGGACTATAGGAATCTTTAATATACTAAACTTGAATCATATGAAGTTGTTTTATTGCTCATCTTGCTTCTGTTGCTCTGTGATAAAATTCCTTTGTTAGAAATCTTTCTAAGCCGGATCCGATTTTAACTTTGTCGTTCTTACTTGCATAATTTGCATATTTTAGCTGTCTAATGGCACTACTTGGGCAGCTCATTAAACTTTGGTTATTAGTTATATTTATCAAATACAATTTTTTCCAGATTCCTGAGAAAAACGAATTTCTTTGTGAACATAAAGAACAAGACTTGATCTGTGTGCCTTAATCTCGATGAAGTCGTGCTTCTTGCCAATTCTTCAATGTTCCGAAGTCTACAGTCACAAAGTTGGATGGTAAAGTTGGATACTGAAATATTACTATATGCTTAGACTTGATACTGGGGCACAGTATGTTGCTTGTTTTGCATGATTAATGAAATGAATTCATTTTCTGTTAAAGTTTTAGTGATCAGTTTTATTTCGTTATTCGAGCTGTACACTTTAAAATTAAACTTAACTAAGCAGGCTATGAATAGTTCAGTACCATTATGCAAGGGAACTTCAATGCACCTAGAGCTAACGCTTTCGAATTAGTGTCTTTAATTTTAAGATGTATCTAATGAAACGGATGAGAATGTCGCTAACTATACACTCCTTATACTAGTTGCAAGTTACTGTCGATATATGCCCAAGCGTCATGTTCGGTTCCGGGTCAAAATTGATATCGATCAGTTCAAGCTTGATTCCCATTTCTTGATAAATGTGTATTAAAACTTTAAATGGCTCGTCTTTTGACTATCCGTTTCCCTAACAATTGTACTGCCGCCATAATGCTAGTCATTCCCATCGTAGATCTACAGAACGTTTCTTCCGACGTTCAAGTTATGTGCAACTATTTTGGTCCTACCACATTTTTGGTACAATTGCTGAAATGACCAGGATAATATACAGAGTGGTATCCCGGGTAATGATCGTCGCTTTCTGGGATTTTGTAAATTTCTGAAGAATCGTATCGCTTCTTTGATCCAACAAGATTGACTCTAAATTCAATAGTCGCTGTACTTCAAAAAAAAAAACCTAGTGAACCAAATTTTCTTGTTCCCTGTACTTAGATGGCAAGGGAGGTTCAATCAATATTTTAAACGATTTTTACAATATTCACTAGGAATGAGTCTTCCTACTTAAGGTTTTATTCCAATTCTTAAAATAAATCATGTAATTGCTTTGTGAATTCAAGTCATTGAAAAAAAATGTTAATAAATTCTTAAATATAAAGCGTCTAATCAGAAAGCATCTATCAAATATGCCCACCGAAATCGATTCGTATTAAGAACTTCCACGGCCATAAGGCATTAAATTTAAAGTCGCAGCTTCCTAATATCTTTTCTTAACACGAAAACTTAAACCTTAAACCTTAAACCTTAAGTTGTTTAACAAAACATGAAATGTATTGATAGTTTTTGAATTAAAATTCTCCAAGGAAAGTAACTTCAAATTGTTAAGTTGTACCCAATCCCTAAACTTAAAAGATCCTTTAGATTTAGCTGGCATGGGTTTTAATTAGATAGTTGCAGATGCCAATGTCTTCAGTGAAAGTTGCACTTAACGGGTTCATTATGGTTAGTTGAAACAATCAAATAAGGCTTAGAGAATGGGTCGATTAGAATGGAAATAACACGTTAATATTCTGGTCCCTGTTTACTTTCCGTCTAGGCTGTTTGGGACCGACGGTCTAAACGGAAAGTAACGGTCCCCAGGGAACTAGTACTTAACGTGTTAATGACGGATAGGGTTAGAAGTAGTCTTAAAAATAGAGAATTGTAGTTAAGGGATTTATAAATTAATGTATTAAGTGGATTAATTAACGAGTTAAATTAAAAATTAAACTTAAATTAATGTATTAAGGATCAGAGGGACTTGTAAATGTGTTAAGTGGGATTTCAAATGTCTTAATGACTGGACACTAGTATTACAAGGGACAAGAGTTTGAACCTCTGAAGTGTAATTTTTACTTTAAATATTGGCAATGGTAAGTAGAAATTAAAGTGACGGTAAATCAATGCAATTTCCTGAAAATGAATTGTTTAATGATTGGAGGAAAAAACAAGCGAAATAGAAAACTTGAAATTTAAAATTTTAACACTTCCGTTATTTCTGTCAACATTTCACGTAGCTTAAAGTCATGATCAGAATTTCTTTTAAAGGTTTTAAATTGTAGGTGACGAATCTAATTAGGAATGACGCATTACAATTTGTAGGAAGCTTGCAATATTTACACGTTTGTTAGAGTTGATGTTGGGTAAAATTTTTGAAGTAACTAGAATTTTATTAATAGTTTAAGATTCTAACTTGCATGGATACCACTCCTCCTATACTCCTTTAGTCGTCATGTAATTATTTCTGAAGTTACTGAATATTTTGGCAAAATTTAACTACGAAATAAATTACCATTAAAGGATTTGAGCACAATTTAGAAAGTGGAACTCTTGTAGGTTTATACTTTGATGTATTTACAACTCCTAATTCGTGAACCTGTAGGTTCTAATTGCTTCAGGCATTATATTTTGCATCACTGTTGAGCTTTTATGACGCATTGTTTACGTTTTCAGACAATTGCACTTTGGGAACACTCCACGTTCGATTTTATAAGTTAATACAAGTATTTTAATTCCAAGAATGGCGCAACTTAGCCGAAGATGGCTTTGTACCATAAAGCACAAACTCTTAGTTCATCTTTAATTGCAGCCAATCTAATTCTTAAATTCCTATCCGTTTCATTTGAATGTAAAGATTCCGTTAAGTGACTTTAATTTACTACCGTTTTGATAAGATTTGGTTCAAATTAAATTGTAATAATTTAGACGTCCAAATTGGAATTTTTTAATGTGCCTTCTAAAGAATAACTTCTCAATCTAAATCGCATAATGTACAGCGGTAGTTCACATGTCTACATCAATAGTGCAAACATTTTCTTTTAGAGCTATAATTGAAAAACGGGCAAGGATTCAGTTTTTATTGAATTTTGAAGTTCCCTTGCAATTTTAATATTAAACGAATGAATTTTTGTAAACTTAAAATTGATTTAAAAATCTAAACTTTTATTCATTTAAGGCTTTGAAACTGTTATTTACTTGTACTCTAATGAAGGATGGCTGGATTGCAACACTATTCATCTGGTTATAAAGATGTTTAAAGCTGCCTCGAAACGCTATTAATTGTCACCTTGTAACTGGAATATTTTCTGTGTTAATTCTGATTACTTATTAAAATTAGCGAATCCATATTCTGGCTGGATGGTGTATAGTTAAATCGATCGAGTGAAATATTTCTATACTTAATCGTGAATATCTTTAATAAAAATGGCTGTAAAATATAATTTAAAACAATTACGTAGCAAAGGCTTCAAATTTGATTTCGCGCTTCTAGTTGCTTAATCTTAAATTAAGCTTTTTCACCAAGCTATTCTAGATAAAATATAAATATTTCTATGTATTTAAAATTTTAAGTTAATTAAAATATCAAGATTGATATAATTAACTTGTTTATAAGAAAAGCTGATACTTTAAAACTGAAATCCTTTCAAATGGAATTTAAAATTGGATTTTGATGGCAAAAGAAGTCTCGAACATCAACTTTGCAAAGACGGATATGCAACTATTTCATGTAGAGGTAAATGATTCCTCATTGAAATTCTTAAACCGAAAATGTCTGAAAACTTGAAATTTAAAATCCGTCTAGCTGAAGCAATTTTTAATTTTGTGTATTTTACTCCTGTATTTAAAAATCGTTAGATTAGTTTCGCCAAATTTTGTGGATCCCGACATAAACGTTACGTATAAATGGATTTTAATAGTATTAAATATTCTGCATCGCTTTGAACAATAAACAAGGAAACTGACAGTTTCGAAAACTGCATTTAATTTCAATTTAATTTTGAAGTAATTTCACCCTTGCATTAACTTAATGTCATAACCGCCAAAATTTAAAGCTACATAATTTAATTGATCTACCTATTGCAATCGTCTTGACTAATGAATGTTTTTTTAAAATCTGTAGGTTTAAAAATGTATTTAATTTCGAATCTGTAAAATGATCCGCCACTCTTAAAGAAATTTCAACTCTTCAACATCAATAGTTCCCATCTAAAATGCGTGAACCAGACAAGTCCGTTATCCCTTTATCTGAATTCGTCCAATTTGGATATAATACAAAATTCGGGAATTTTTGATAACTTTAAAGCACAAGATCTTGCAATTTTCCGTCGCATGATTAAAATTTAAAGCAATTGAATACAAATCAATACGATTAAGGTAGCACTTCCTTTCAGCTGAAGGTCCAAAGCTGTGCCGGCAAGCTAATGGACAGTCTTCTGCTTCTAAACAAGCGTTTTGATCGTGATGCCTGGCCAACATCGGATCAAAACGTACCAAATAAAATGAATTGTTGGTATAGTTCGTTTAGTATAAGCTTGCAGTAATTTTAAATTTTTCGAAATATTTTCCTAATCTTGCAGTGTAAAATTAGGAAAGCATTGGAATTCTTATTTCGGCAAGTTAGAATATCAATCGCAATGTCCCTGCCCTCTTTAAATTCGAAACGGATTAAATACTAAATCGGTTATTACAGCACTTTAACGTTTACATAACTTTCTAATATCTACTAGATTGTCAGTGACGGAACTTGTCTGGAGCGCATTTGAGATTGAACCCTTAAAAGTATTCAACTTTTCATGCGCATTTGTTGGATTGCTCATTCATTACCCCCCTCCCCCCCCATAATGTGCATTAGGTCTAAAAAGGTTTTTGCTGCTTGTGCATTACTAAGATACGATTTATTTGTTTTGAACTTTAAACCTTTTGCAGTCTGACAGGTTTTTCAAATTTTTTAATTGGTAAGTGAATTAGTGTCGACTGACGCAATAATCTTTTCTTTGAGTAAGGTACTAAAGGTTTTAACCACATTTAAGTCGGCATAAATGTTAATCTGAATCATTAACTTCTGATGTAGCGAAGTATTAACTTGAAATTTGAGCAAAGCTAGATAAAACATTTGGACCTGAGAGAAACGAATTAGATGCGGTGAGTAAACACTTCTCATTTGGATTTAAATTGAAATTAAAACGAAAATGGCAGATACAAGCTTCTACGATCTTGGACGCCAAGTAAAACTGTGGAATTGCATTAAACCTTAAAGAAATATATGCAGGGTAGTAATCTTTGTTATATTTATGTATAGTTGGTTTTGTGAAATTGTTTCGGTATCGTTCATAAACTATAAACTGCTAAATATTTATTCGATAATTCTTCAGAAATCTTAATGGCATTCAATTTAAAAATTTCATTTTTTATGATTGATCTAGGATTTCAATTGCTCAGATTTGCCGACTTCAGGTTAGGAAAAGATTGTCAGCGACTGTGCTAGCCGGTTAACTGACAATCCTCTAAATTCCTCAACACTTTTGAACTCGATGCCTGATCACCATCGTAGTCAAAATGTTCTGGAATTTGAATGTTCACTGTGTAGGTAGGAGCCGAGTCCGGCAGGAAACGTTGCATTGGCAAGGCGAATGTGGCACAACTTCCATAAATGTAACCGTCGTCTTATTGTTGCATTTTGGGTATTGCACTAAAAGCATTTAACAGCACTTAACCGAAAATGTAGTTTCCTCGGCGATTTAAGCCTCGCGTTAGCAATTCCATAAGTTTTGCTGGTGTCTAAGAATCGGAATCAAACTATAAAATGAATTGAGCATTATCGAAGTAATTAGTGAATTTTATACTAACTGTAAATTTCGGATGTTCCCTTTAATACAAAAACTGTGCATCGTGGCCTTCTATGAAACTTCGCTCTTTTAAAATATGGTATCCGTTCCCTTAAATTTTAATTTCAGCAGATGAATACAGCAGTGAGAATTGCGATTAAAAAAAAATATTCCATATTTCGCTTTCATGAATGCGCCTTTCAATGTTTCGGATTTAAAAGTAAAAATTAGATTAAAGCGTTCGATCTAAAGATTCGTCGGCACTCCCTTGAGCTTGTTTTCCGACCGCATTCTTTACTTCCCACCCGATTTTCTCTGCCATCTCATAGAAGTCAACAATGAACTTTACCGAAATTGGCACTAAAGCTTCAGAAAGTCGGTTTAAAATCGCGTTTATGCACAGAGTATAAAACAGTTTTGACGCCAAAATAAGTTCCCTTCAATAAAAATAATTTGCTATTTTGCTTCCAATGCGCCACAATAGTATATTTAAAGGTGAACTGGCAATTAAATGTCTGAAATTCGAAATCTTACAATCAAATTTCCGCATTTATAGAAAGCAAAACATTGAATCCTTCTAAATCAATTGGCCCGTCAAATAAGCCTAGATGACGCTTCTAATGACGCTGCATTCATTCTGTTCGAGAAATCTTTTGTAATAGTAAAAAACAATTTCAGCAACTTAAGAATAGATAAGAGTAAGTCAAGTTTTTATTTAAAAAATGCATCATCCAGCCTACTTTTAATTATTTAACTTCAAAATTTTTGATTACAGTATTCTAAAACTTGATTTCCCCAGAAACTTCTTTCCTCCGAGTGGTAATGTTTTAACTCGATTAAATCGGCCATTCAGCTCGTGAGTGTAACTGCTTAAAAATTAAATATGCTCGCATTCTTTGAAGAGTGTAATCGCAACGGAAGCTTTTAAATTTGTGGGATAGTTTTAACAACGTAGTTTAATTCTAATGCATTTCTTTAAACTACATTCAACGAATGTTCCAATGTAACAAATTCCGTGAATCTAAAGTACTTAAAATGTCTTTAAATTCCGTAGTATTGTTAAAAAAAAGCGGAAGCTGTTTGAATATTTAAAGACAAAGGCAAGCAACTTAAATCGTTGCTCAATGAATATAAAATCGCATCTTGCAAATATTGGCATTTTTCTTCTCAAATAGCATTCATACGTATGAAAGATTTAAACATAGAGAAGCCTCTTGTATTGTAAGACAACTTGTATTGAAACTGTTTTTTCAAATCCATCTGATTGTTAAACTCGAAACTATTTTCAATCTTGCGTTGTTTAAGCTATTGATTTTTATATGCTAGAACAGACAAATCTTTTATCTGGAAATTGTCATCCAACTTTTTAATTTATTAAATTTAAGCTTTTAATTAAATTTAAGCTTTTTATCTTGAGCGAGTGTTAATTGTTAAGCGGCTCGATTTTATTAATCTGCCTATTGTGTATAAATGTTTCACTTCTTATTTTACTATTTAAGCTTTGTATTGTACATATATGCTCTTGTAATCGTGGTCAAATGTTAACTTAAATATTTCCACATGTACTGGAAAAGTGGAGAGTATATATTCCACTTTCAATTTAACATTTGGTCACTTAACATTTTCACTTAACATTTGGTCAGTAAAAGTGGTAAATTTTTTTGCATTGAAATTTCACTTGGTGAAATTTAAATGAAATTATCTTTGATAAAATACTAAATTGAAATTTTCAAACTTTGACTTTGTGTTCTGTAACATACATTTCTAAACCCGTGAAAGAGTTCTCCTGTGTAATGTTCCTTCAAAATGGAGTTTTCTTTTTACCAATGAATCTTGTATATAATTTTACAAAACTGCAGCTGTCGATTTTATATGTAGTTTTTAGCTGTATTCTATATTTGTCGAGTTATTTCTAGCATTTTGTTTCTAGATATAATAATTGTAAATAGTACTTTAGACTTCTATTAAAATTGTGTGTAATTATTCAAATGTTCTATTCTTTTTCATGCAATATGAAACTTTAAACTTTGATTTGTTAACACAAATGCATTCATTAATAAACTTTTTTTCATAATTTGGAGTTCTTATTTCTTCAATATTTCTATAAATTTTTAGACTTAACTGGAAGATCTATTGTTGCATCTTGTGTAAGTGATAAATTCGAATGACTAATACTTTCAAATATTTTGAAATTTCAACTGTCCAATGCGAATCTTTCTAGCTTTTAATAGAATTAGGTCTGATTAAAATGAATGTTGAAAGGGAAAGTCAACTTCAGTCGTTGAATCGATTATTTGAAAAGAGGTGAAGTATTGAGTGTCGATACTTCGTTTATTCGCTTAAAAAAAATCCGGTTACTCGTGAACTGTTTTAATTGTACTTGAGATTGTTTTTGCTTGTACGAAAAGCGATAGGGATAGAACATATTGATTTTAAAAGGTAAACTTTTATTTCCATAATCAGACTGGCTTCTAGAATATTTCTATCAAATTTACCAAGTGATTAGTCATTTCAGTTAATAGCATTTAACTTATGGATTCTCTTTCGAAACGAAGCTGAGAATTGTGTTTATAGTCTTGCATGTTCCCCTCGGGAATTTCGAGGTAATAAAAAATTAGGTTTAACTTGTAGTCTTCTGTAGGACTACGCTTTAAACGGTAAAAATAAAATTTGGTTTAATAATCGAATTGGATACGTTAGTGAAAATTTGTAAAAACCTATTCCAAGAAGTTTGATCAATTTTTTTCCTAATTTTTCGAAATTTTGATCGAAAAATTTCGGCTCCTATACACTCTTGAAATCCAAAACATTAGCTTTCCAGTGATGCTATTTTGACGAGATTTTTTAAGTTGTATAGAAACTTTAAACAATTCGGTTGATAAAGATAACCCTTTATTGTAATGAAACGAAACCATTCGTATTGTTTATCAAATCCTTCTCTCGTGTGAATTCATTGTGAAAGAATTTTTAATCTTTACGTTACGATTTAGATGCAAAACCTGTAATGCTATACTTTGGAAAATTTCAAAGCATGTGCAGCGCATATTTATATTAATGGCTTATGTCCTTATACTTATCTTAAAATAACACGTCGCTTTATGCCCTTAATGCAATGGGCAGTAAAATTAATAATTAAATCTTCATAGAAATGAACACATTAGTAATCGTATGAATTTATAATTACTAGTCTTTAATATTGTGCAAATAAAGATTTGATTATTTAAATTCTATTTTCAAATCTGCGTTCGTTTACATACCATCAACTTCGGGATAAATGGATTTATCACTTAATATTAAACGGGAATTAGCTTATTTTTAGTGCCAGTGATAACCAATCTTATCGATAAAGCTTAATCCGAACTTCATTCCTGCATATAAAATGCAAAATCAATATTACACGTCGTTATCTACTATTTTTGTAACTGTTCAATGTTGAAACTTTAAAGTGTGAAGCTGCAGGAAAATCTAATCTCTTGTATACAGAGCAATTTCTCCTACAATTCAATTTGAAGGCAGTTTCGCGCTAGTTAGGAATTTGTATATCCAATGCAATTAACATCTAACATGTTAAACTTGAAAGCATAAAATCTCTGCTCCTTCCGACTAGGGTTTTTAAATTTTTCTCATCAAATTTTTCCAGTTAATTCACGAAATATACTACAGATTACGTTTCTGACTTGGTAAGATGCCCCAAAAAATATTTCCAATGGGTATGAATGGTTTGGTATGTCTGTTAGAAACATTTCTAAAGGAAATTTATTTTTGTTATTAATTCTTACAGGGTGTTTTAAAATCTAAAACACTCGCAAAATATGGAATATATAATATGCAACGAAACTTTTCCTTCCTGTTAGACGGATTAGCAGGTAGTTTCTTTTAATCGAAACTGCTTCCCTTTGAGAAAATGGAACTGCTTGGTTTTATAAATATTAATTATGCTGCAAAGTAACAATCAATGAACTTTTCTGTTTGAAATAAAAAAAAATTATCAATAAAATACTTATGTTCCAGATAATGTATAAAATTATTTGCTATGAAATCTTGATGTTTTCAAATTCCAAAGTATCTTGAAGAAAAATCTGAAATTTTAAATATGTACACCCTGTCCCAAATATACAGATCAAGAATGACATCCCAAGCTAAAATACCTCTCGTGGAGTTTTAAAAATGATTGATATATTATTGACTTATTCGATTTTCATTGTAAAATGGACTAGAAAATAAGTAAAAACTGCGTAAATTTTTAAATTGAAAATCGCCCGACTTTACTTAGAAATATTATTAAATATTTTTTCAATAGACGAATATTTACATTTCTTGAGTTTTCATCGTCTGCTTTTCTGACTTGTATTGATTTGGAATAATTTTTCAGCTCATTTTCGATTTTAAAAAATCGATATTTTTATAAATTTGACAAAATACCAAGAGAAATTACTGTCTCTTTCGAAAGTTTAAGTTTGGATTTAAAATGTAAAGATATGCCCATTAAGAAACAATAAAATTTTGCATTATGGCGACCCATAAGATATTATTGCCCATTACCCATTGCTTTATTACCATAAGGAATCTTTTAAAAGTATTTACAATTTTATCGCAACAAGTGGTCTAGTAAGAATGTCTTCGCAGCAGTGAAAGAATAGTTTGAAGCATGGCAACTAGAAAAAATATCATTGCGACAAAATACATCCGAATCTGAAGAGCCAAAAATAGTTCATAGAAGAATTCATAGATAAATTCATAAAATTCATAGAATACTACTAGAATCTGAAAGAATAACTTTCAAGAAAATATTAAGCTATGCTTAAAAATACACCACGAAATGGAAGTTTAACCTGAGTTAAGAAAATTTTGTTTCATGGTGGTAAATGGCTATCAACATTATTTTAGTGATGGGAACTGGTATGAACCAGATATTAAACCATGCCAATGAAAAGTATAAGTATTTGAACGAAGAAGTTAGGAAAATGGAGGATCCGTAATGACTTGGGATGGTTTCGGATGGTTTAGGACTATTTTATTTCACTACAGAATTTGCTGGGAGGACCAAACTGTATTTCAACAAGAACTGAGCGGCCATCCATGTATCCAACTCTCCAAATATGCGATTCAACCTTTATTAATATCAATGCAATGGACTGACCATTGCTTAGACTGGATAAATCCAATGGTGAATGCATAGGGATATCTAGCAAAAAAAAAAAAAAAAAAGACACGTGAATTGATACAAAATCGCGCATTTTAAAGCGGTGATAGAGCAAGCATGGTAAGGACTGTCCCCAGGTGTAATGCGAAACTTAGTAGTTTCGATGAAAAATCATTTGGATTGTTAAAACATAACGGGAACACGATTAAATAACAACATTTGTCACTGTGTTCTTGAACATTAAATATAATCGACAAAACATTGTCTATAATTATGCAACATCCTATTTTTTAAAAACATATTCAACTTTTTTTTTTCTAATAAATTAACCCTAATGTGTTTCATGCTGTGTTTACAATTGCACTCGTATGGAAAAAAAATTTATCCCATTCCTATTTTTACTGTAAATTATATTTTATACTTTTGTCTCTATTTTTAGGATAGAATGTAATCGCTTGTTTTTACAAACACGGACCTTATGTTTCTACAAAATTTCGCCATGATATATTACTAAAATAGTAAACATAGTAAATAAACTGACACGAGGCGAATAACTGACTAATACGAGGGAGGGAGGGGATGCTACATGGTGTTCAGCTCATTGTTCACCAAGTGAAAAATATTTAAAATTGCTTTCTTTTATAAGTTTTTAGTTATGCATTTCTTAGACACTATTGAAGGGGAGAGAAACAGTGAAGCACTATATTGATAGGAAAGATAAACTGTACTTATTCTAGGCTATTTTCACCATGCTACCCAAATTGAACATTATGTAGTGATAACCGATGAAATGGATGTTATTCATTCTCGGATTCGGAAGCTCTCTGCACTTTTGCACGTGCCTGAGAGGGCGTTTAATTTCGTCAAAAAAAAAAAAAAAGCGCCAGTGAAGGATGTTTACATTTAGCAATAGAAGAAAATCAGATTATTCGCTGAGTAAAGAGGCTCGAAATACTAGCGTCGGAAAGCGGTAGTCTCGTAATCCTAAAACGAATAAATTAATTTCTAAATTGAGATTTGTATTTGTTTATATCTGTGGTTGTATATCGAGCGTATCGTATTACATCTTCGAAACAACGAATGAAGGAACATTCTAACTTTTAAGTTTGGTTTCCTTTTGAAATTTTAACCAATGCAGTGGAAAGAGCCATCTTATATACGTGGAAATAAAGAGAAAATTGTCGAAATCCAAATTAAAAAAAAATCTGATTTAGAGTACTATTAATCTCGAATAAAATATCAAGATTATGTTACCTGGGAAGAATATGGATTCACATCTACAGGCGTTTCGTAAGGTGCTGAAATAGGAGAGAGTGTCGCAGACGCGATGGGAATAACGATCTGAATCCTCGGCTAAGGAATCCACACCAAACGGCCACTTTGGGCATGAGTCCGTTATGCTGGTCCAGTGAGTATATAATGCGCTGCGTTCCGTCTGGAAAAGATGCATACTTACATTGATCATGAGTGAATACATTTTTTTTCCATAACCAGGCTCATTTTTTGACTTAATGTCTTTTGCAACTGTAAATATTTCTTCAAAATGAGTTCCCACCAGTACCGTAATTCTTACTGCTGCACGCACCTATGCACGCAAGGAAAGAAATTGGAAAAGGTGCCGAAAAGAACATTCATGAATTCTGAGCTCTCTTAAATGGCTGACCTCTCAGCTAACCAAGAGAATGAGAGGGTATAGATATTAGTCCAGTAATAATTTAAAAGAAATTTTAATTAATCAGTTCTATAAAAATTACATTCTTTAAATAAACATGTGTTCCTCACATGCAAGCAAGGGAACCGCACACAGACTGAAGAAAAACTCCGGAAATACTCTGTTTCCGGTGTCAGGGTTGCCAGAATGTTCGCTTAAAGCAGAGATCTGTCATCACATCCGGTGATGCATTACAGTTCTGGTGCTACAAGGATAATGTATGTTTCTGCTCTTATTAAGGATTTTATTAAAAGTAGCATAACTATAGACCATTATCCAAAATAAGTATTCGAGTGTTTTCATTATTCGTTTTTTGGTGCCGATTAAAAGAAACCTTATGGAATCATGATAAGTTAGACATTGTATCAGAAATTAAACTTTTCGTTAGTACTACAAAGCATTAATCACAACATGAAATGGGGACTTTATTTTGAATTTAAGTATTACTTGTGAATTAAGCCATTTTGTTAAATAAGATATTCTAATTGTCTAATAACTATTGCAAAAACGCTTTATTATGCAATGATGGGAAACGATTGATTTAATAATTATTTTGATGAATTTTGGTTTCTACAATAATTTAAATTAATTTGTATTTTATATTTCTTCTGTTTACATTTGGATTGATTTCGCATGATTGATTTGTTATTTATTATTTATATAGATTTTACATTTTCAGTTGTTCTTTTGAGGTATTATCTTTAGACATTCTTTCATGTTTTCTTTGTTGTTATGAATCAGATATGAAAGCATAATTTTTAAACACAACCATTCAGTAATCTTACTTTAAATCTTCAATCATCTTACCTTAACCAATTGGACATTGATGGAAGTGAGCAAGCCAGGTACTATCTTTTGACCTTCAGATGGTTGGAAGAGGAGGGACATTTCAAGAGGATCAGTCATAAACACATTGAAGCCTTCCTCAGTCTCACGATCTGGAAGAAAGTAAGAGAAGTGAATCGCACAAAGTATGTAGTCATCTTGGCAAATAGTTTTAGCCTCTTTTAACTCAATTTTTGTTCAGAGAAGAAGGCATTAGTACTTCAACAATATCTCTTCACAAATCGGCAAGTTGATACTATGTACATACTCATGGCAGAATTTTAGTAAAATAGACTTTGGGAATGTGAAAGCGAAAACAACTCGATAATGTCCATTCTTTTTTCCATTCGCTAAGCTAATGAAATTTGATTTGTGACGAAATTTATTTGGGATTAAAGTATACTCTAATGTGTTTCGAGCTGAAGGTTTGCAAGGTTGAAATATGTATGTAGGTTTGAAATATATATGCCTATATATCATTTCCATTCAAACAGAAATTGGTATGGACGGGAAGGGATCAAAATAAAATAAAAGACATTTTTCAAAGAAATCTAATGGGAGAACAAGTAATAACATAATTCTCCTATTTATTATTTCATATACTCAAAATATAAACAGGCGTAGACAGTACAATCAGTCGCACCACACAAGAATCAGTAAATCAAGGAAACCCCAGGATCAGTTCTGAATTTCCAAGAATTTACTTCATTTAATCATTTGCAGCTAATTTGATGAAAAAAAATGTGTGCTTGGCGATCAAGAAAGAGCTGTATCTTTTTAACAAAAGTGAATCTTCTAGTTTTATAGAGGTTGGAACGTTTTTGAACGATTGTTTAGAAGGAAGTTGCAATAAACTTAACGTTAATTTTTTTTCTACTTATGCGTATGTTACTTGAGAGAAATGAAGTTCTCATAGAAACAAAGAACATTCCTTTCATTTCAGTACTGATCTGGAAGCATAAATAGTGATGGTAAAATATACAGCCAAAGCAAATTTTAAAAAAAAATGCGTATTTAAAAATATATCGGCAATCATAAACATATAGTGTCTTACACTCTCTGACTTAGATAACGTTGTCATAAGTAAATAAATTAAGCATAGACATTTAACTGAAGCGAAGATTATGAAAGAAGAATATATTTTACCGAGATGAGGGGGTGAGACGAGGTCTATAATGACAGAGAATTCTATGGGAGACTTCTTTATTAGATCCAGGATTTCTGATCTATCCTCCAGAGAGTAGCAAAGGCCCATACTTGTTAGAACAGGTTGGAAGATCTTACAGCAATCCAAGGGAAATACCAAAGCGATGCAATACAAAAAGAAATCTTTACATCTATTGAAACAATGCATGGGTAAGTATAAATCATGAAATAGTTTATGTTAAATTATAAATACAAAAAAAGGACATTTGATTAACATTATCTTTATTTATAACTAGCCACCTTGGGCGACCAGCTGGTTCGCCAGGAATAATGCTCCCTAAACTTTTCAATTAAATATTTATGCACCTTGGTCTCTAAATAGTTTCTTTAGTAAAATATTTTTAAATTTCATATTTTAACACTCATATAACTCATACTATTATAGACGCCTTACGATGCTCAGTACATTGTCCATATATCTCTCTAATTTACTTTCAGCTGTCTTAAGATTTAAATTTAAATCTGAATTTAAAATGGAAGAGATAAAACTTCAATAAATATGAAAATGTTTTTGCTGAAATCAAACATACTTTTAAAAAAATATGACTATAAAAAATCAAATCCTTCAGCATTATAACCTTACGTGTAAAAAAAGATATTTTTTATAATTTATGCAGTATTTCCAAGAATTATTTAAATTTCATATTTTAATAGTCATATAACTCATACTATTATAGACGCCTTACGATGCTCAGTACATTGTCCATATATCTCTTTAATTTACTCTCAGCTGTCTTAAGATTAAAATTTAAATTTGAATTTAAAATGGAAGAGATAAAACTTCAATAAATATGAAAATGTTTTTGCTGAAATCAAACATACTTTTTTAAAATATGACTATAAAAAATCAAATCCTTCAGCATTATAACCTTACGTGTACCACAAGATATTTTTTATACTTTATGCATTATTTCCAAGAATTATTTAAATTTCATATTTTAATAGTCATATAACTCATACTATTATAGAAGCCTTACGATGCTCAGTACATTGTCCATATATCTCTCTAATTTACTTTCAGCTGTCTTAAGATTTAAATTTAAATCTGAATTTAAAATGGAAGAGATAAAACTTCAATAAATATGAAAATGTTTTTGCTGAAATCAAACATACCTTTAAAAAAATATGACTATAAAAAATCAAATCCTTCAGCATTATAACCTTACGTGTACCACAAGATATTTTTTATACTTTATGCATTATTTCCAAGAATTATTTAAATTTCATATTTTAATAGTCATATAACTCATACTATTATAGAAGCCTTACGATGCTCAGTACATTGTCCATATATCTCTCTAATTTACTCTCAGCTGTCTTAAGATTTAAATTTAAATCTGAATTTAAAATGGAAGAGATAAAACTTCAATAAATATGAAAATATTTTTGCTGAAATCAAACATACTTTTTTTTAAATATGACTATAAAAAATCAAATCCTTCAGCATTATAATCTTACGTGTACCACAAGATATTTTTTATACTTTATGCATTATTTCCAAGAATTATTTAAATTTCATATTTTAATAGTCATATAACTCATACTATTATAGAAGCCTTACGATGCTCAGTACATTGTCCATATATCTCTCTAATTTACTTTCAGCTGTCTTAAGATTTAAATTTAAATCTGAATTTAAAATGGAAGAGATAAAACTTCAATAAATATGAAAATGTTTTTGCTGAAATCAAACATACTTTTAAAAAAATATGACTATAAAAAATCAAATCCTTCAGCATTATAACCTTACGTGTAAAAAAAGATATTTTTTATAATTTATGCAGTATTTCCAAGAATTATTCAATAAAAATTTACTAAACCGATGTACCATTTTTATCGAATCACCCTGTACGGTTTGTAGCTATCGAGTTCATTTGTATTCCAACAGCCAGCCAAACAAACTTCCTTTGAATGGATTCCATTTAAAATTTTGCAAAAATATGCAAATTTGATCTAAAATTCGTATACCAGATTTGATCGTTCTAGCTTAAAGTTCTTTTAAATTATTGTGATCAAACATTGACATATTACCAAAAAATGTGTTTTTTGAACTCAATAAAGTCTGAAATATGAAGATTCGTCAAAATTTCGAGTTTAAATTGTTTGGCGGTTACAGTATTTTCTCTATACATCGTATAGGTGAAATTAAAAAAAAAAAAAAAGAAAGTCGATATACAAAATTGTTATTAGAAAAATGAGGAAAATATATTAGTTATTAACAGATTTTATGATGGCATGCAGTTTTTCATTAGATCAATCAATATTCTGAAAAATATGGCGAACAAAATGAAGCGATATAAATCTTCTCTTCAATGAGACATTTTCACTTATTCGCTTAGTCTGAAGAAAATTTTCATTAAAAATGGTGTTTTCCTTAATATACACTATTGAATTAAAACGCGATTAGGTCATAATTGATATATCCATTTTCAAAATAACTTGGCTGATAACTAGGATTAGAAAATAAAAAGAAGCATAGGAAAAGCTCATTGGTCAAATAAGAAGTCAATAGTGTAGAAACGAAACTTTTGTCTAGACAGTTAAAAGATATAGAATATTTTTTTCTAGATACGCCAAATATATTGTCATCAATAATTCAAGCTGGTAATAAATTGAACTATGCCATGCAAAAATTTTTCAATAATGATATATTTATTGTGCCATGGTATCTCATAATTCTCAAAACATTTATGATGATATGTGCTGAAAGTTAATGAGGAGAAATTCCATCATTATAAGTTTCTTCTTTCTAGAAGCATACATAGTTCGACTCTGGAAAACTGATTTGACATTCAATGGAAAAGACATACAATGGGTAAAAAATTTTTCCGTACGCAGCTATGACTGCTAATGAAAGTTTAATTTTTGACACAAAATATTTTGTTATGAAAATAAAAATTTGAAAATTGGTTTAACACAATTTCATTTATTATTTATGAATATTATAAAGGAAAATTAAATAAGTATGGTGAAAATTAAATAAGTAAATTGAAAGAATCAAAAGATACCACTAATAAGGAACAAAAAAGTTTCCGTACGGTATTTACATAATACATGAAAGATCTTTTCCATTCTGACCAACTTGCATTTAATGATCGGTAAACCTTCCTTTCGCCTTTGTCACTTCTCTCAAACGTTGTGGCATAACCCCCATAAGTTTTTGCAGTTGTTTTTGAAGAAATATTGCTCCAAATGTCTTGAATGATCCTTTTGAATTCAACCTTGTTCTTTGCGTCATATTTTTTTAGTACATGACTGATTCATTTCCATAAATGTCTTATAGGGATTAAATCTTGAGACTGGGAAGGGCTATGAATATGTTTTTTTAACATATCGAATATTTACTCCGGGCCAGTTGTAGAACACGTCAGGAGGAAATTCCAAATTGCGTACGGAAACTTTTTTTGCATACCACTTCGTCATTTGTCTTAAAAATTGCAAAAAGAATTGCTGCGTTTTGTAAAAATAGAAATTTATTATGAAACTCCCTTTTAAAGACCCATTTTAACCATATATAAGTAGTTTACAAAGATAAAAAGCAAAGTTTAGAAATTATTCTAGTTTATTTTTATTTTAGTCTTCCGTACGGAGACTTTTTTTACCCACTGTATGTGTCCAATAATTATCAATCGAATGTCAAAAATTTACTCCCCATTCAAAATATTATTACTGTTATTATTATTTTTCAATATTATTAATTTTATTCAATATTATAGATTTTATATAATTATTTTTAATATGACGAAATAAATCCATCTGGTAGTTATTGTTATGAAATCGTGGGGGAAACTACCCAAAAATTTTTACAACTTTGAAAGAATAGTATGAAATTTTAAAGAAAATTTTAAGGAGAGATAATATTTTTGATAAATGAAAGTTTTAACGTATTATTGTTTTTTTTATTAAAAGATTGAATGATTGGTTAATATTATCTTCTAGAAAAACCAAATAAGTGTTCAATAGAATCTAAGTGCCGGTGTCCTGACATAGGGGTAGCGCGTCTTCCCCGTGATCTAGGCGTTCCGGGTTCGAGTCCTGATTCCGGCATGGTTGTTCTTTTCCTTGTGTTCTCTCTGTGAGGTGCGTGAATGAGCCCCCTTGTTAGAAAGGGTTGTGCAAGCCAGTGCGTGTGTGCTATCTTCATTTGAGCTAGAAGTCACACTTCTGCCCTCGGGTGCTCAGGGGCCTTTACCTTCAGAAGCTACTGCGCAAAATTTGGCTTAAAATTGTCGCACGACAAAAAAAAAAAAAAAAAGAATCTAAGTTGGTATTCAGAAAAATATTTTTACCCAACACTGTTTTCGATAACGAATTCCCTGAGGTTGAAGCTTTCGCTGATATTCCGCAATGCTCGGAATCTCTCGTCCAACTCATTCAAGCGATTCTCGAACTGTAATATATGGGAAGGTAGCTCATTTTCTTTATCTTTCGTGGATATATCAACCACCATACTTATCTCATCTGGCGTGAGAGGAATGAAAGGATAACCAAGGGCCAGGAAGGAATACTCCACTAAATTCAAATAGCTGTCATTTAAATCTGTAAGAGAAACGAATCGTTTTTTTAAGTGTGTCTAACCATATTTTAGTATATATATTAGGATAATCACAATCGAAGCATGTATATTGTGTACATTTGGTTTAATATCGAAAGTTTAATGAAACGTATATGTTTTAATATCTATTACATAAACAATAAAATGAAATTAATCGGACATCAGTTAATAATGTTATAAATTTATTAATAATGATAATTATTAATAAATTCACGGTATGCTTTGATGAAACTTGATGAACATAAGATAAGGAGGAAAAGGAAATACTATATTACTTCACGGTATGCTTTGATGAAACTTGATGAACATAAGATAAGGAGGAAAAGGAAATACTATATTACTTCACGGTATGCTTTGATGAAACTTGATGAACATAAGGTTAGGAGGAAAAGGGAATACTATATTTCTCCCAAATTTATAAGATCTCATTCTTAATGGATTTATTTTTATGAGGATGCCAGAAACAGAATGCTAATAGTACCTTGGATAACAACAATTGATGAAATACGTAGAAAGAAGTTGTGTTTATATTCCAAATGATATGATTCCATCGACAATAGCGTCCGTGGACAATAATGATCAGCTATTCTAACACATCCATTAACTGACAAAATTTCACATTAGTATTAAGAAATTTAGATGTTTGTTATTAGAACTTCATATAATAATTATTCAATGCATACATGCACAGTTGTAATTATAGTACACTCCCGAGTATCCGGTAAGCGACTATCCGGCCTAGTTTCCTTTTATCGTAATTAAATGAGGAAGGCAAGGCATTGGCAACATTGCCAAGGCATTGGGAGAGGGCGTCTGCTACAATCTTTCTATGTGTCATGTGCGAAATACAAGTTCTGACAGGAAAAGAGAAACGTGCTACTCATTGTTTAATGTTTCATCAGTGTGTAACGGACCTCATTGTTGCCGCTATTCCTGATTATAATTGCACAGTACACAGTACATAAATGCTTGAAATGTGCAGTACAGTATATAAAAATATATAAACTACCAATACAGAGCTTTCTATTTTAACTTGACACGTACCAGCAACTGTTTCCATGATACACCGGACTGCGTTCCGATTCTACGTGGTTTGAGATAAATGTAAGGCTTAGTACTCAATAAGAAGTGTGAAAATACGTATTATAACATTGAATTTTGGTATTAAAACTTTGTCTTCTGGTATTGGAGGGCAAAGAAATGAGTTCATAGAACTCTGTTTTTTTTTTTAAATTGCAGCCAATCACTCAGTTACCATAGAACAAGACTTCCAGCCTATCTGGCTTTTTTGCTATCAGGCCTACTCTTCATCCACTTTAGGCCGGATACTCGGGAGTGTACTGTATTTATCTATGCAATTATTCAATGTGTGTATTTTGGGGCATCTGCATTCTACTGTCATATAATTAACAAGATTATCACTTCTTTTATTCAACTTGGTCTTGCTCATAATCTTATCAGAAAGTAAATAAATTCGCAGAGAAAGTACTTTATAACATGTCCATTATCATGTTTATTTAATAAAAATTGGTAAACAATGTGGGAAAAGAATCTTACCTGTTCTGTAGAAAGGCTTTCTGCAAAGCGTGATACGGGGGTATTCTGGGAAAAATATCGGATCTTCTTCCTTTCCCAATTCAATGTCTTTATTGATTGTATTGATGAAGGTGGATTCTTTGTCAAAGGCCTCTTGTAGCAGCATCGTTATGTTGCCCAACACCGATAGGATGCATAGAGCAAATAGAACCCTAAAAATATATATTGTGTTTCTCATTTTAATGTGAATTATTTCGAATATTTAAGGAGCTTACAAAATAAGTTAAATTTTTTTTTGAATTTTAAAAAGATTTTATTAATCAGCATCTGCATGTCTACTTGCTTGTATATACTGGAAGGACACGGTGGCTTGGTGGAAAGGACTCGGAACCGGAGGGCTTCAGGTTCGAGACCCGATTTCCACCGAAGAATTGTCGTGTAAGCGGATCTGGCGCACACTAAATTTGTCGGGGCCAAACCTTCTCCAACGGGTGTAATGCGGAAGTTTGGAAAGGGGATCCCAGCTCAGGTGTAGTCCTAGTTATCTGACCGGGGTTCAAAATTACGAGGTCTGTCCCAAAATAGCCCTAGTGTTGCTTTAAAACGGAGCATTAATATAACTGAACTGCATGTACTGGATGTCTAAAATTCCAAATTGGGTTTGGTTTTAATTCCTTAGATAAACACTTTAAATTACAATATTGTGTAAAAAAATAATGAAGAAATTTATGAAATCAATTTGAATTTACTATCATTTTCTAAAGAAATACAAAAATTAAATTTTAATAAAATTCGTAAGCAGAAAAGGTTTGATTTCCATACATTAATTAGGTACTATACAAAAAATATCATAATTAAATTTACCAAAAAGAAAACTCCAAAGAACGAACAAGACGATAAGTCAAATTATTAATGTTACTTCTGCTTTATTCAAATTAAATAGCCAGAAGCATCCAAACAATTGGAAGGGGGGGGGGGTTGAGTTATAATATGAAAGTGTGCCACTATACACAATTGAGCAGAAGTTTGAACCTCTGTAACAAGATTAATTGAACTCTGACAAAGAGCTGTTTACTTGTGATGGGAAGTTGTTTGATTGAATAGTTTCGAAACTGTAATCTTGAAACCTAGACTGTAAACTGTAACCTAGAAAAGCCAGCGCAATCCTGCTTTTAATTTTAAAGCATTAACTGTCTTCATATAAAAAAAAAAGTGCTTCAACATGATGGAGTTTAACATATAGATGAATGGAATTTGAAGCAAGGTGAAAAAAAAATTAGAATAAATGTTGAAAAGATTACAGTAGTTTTCAACTTTAAGCATAGTTTTATAATTTTTAAATGGTAACAAAGTTTTTTGAGTTTTTAAGTACAAAAAAAAAAAAAAAAAAAACCTGTGATGTCAAAACATAAATATAATAATGACTCTGCTTCAAACAAACATTCAAACATCAAAGTCATGAAGAGAATAAATGTATTTTACATGAATTTCAATAACGAGAAGAAAAATGAAAGAAGTATAACCGAATGATATAAGGTATCAGTAAAAAAAGGGCAGCAAAAAAACAATGTTACGAAATGCAGCAAACCCTACTTGCAACACTAATTTTCAGGTGAGATGAAAAACTTGTTTCAGAACTCAAGGTTTTATGCATCTAATTCTAAAATTACTCTCTAAAAGAAGTACTAAGAAGCAAATTAAAGTAGAAAGTAACAGAGATGGCGGCAAATAGATAAGACAACTAGAAGAGTGCATTGAGATCGGCAAAGAACTATTGAAAGTAGAAAGAAGCGATAATTTCATCAACATGTTTGTGGGATGAACATATTACTGTGACTGAAATATCAATGAATGAATTTAAAAGCGATGAATGATACCTGATATGTGAAATTAACTCTTCATCTTATGTCGTTATCTAAGGGATTACGAAGTAATCTCCAATTCTTATGCCTTTACTGATTCTAATTCAGCATTATAAACATTACAACACACTATGAGTCCATAGTGAAGCCCACTGGAAAAATTGAAGAGTGAGACAGGTCGCAGATATAAGAATTACATTAATAATTTGAATTGTGGTCATTGAAGTATTTATCGGGGTAAATAATTTACCCTATTTTAACCCGTCATCATTGTTAAAAAGAAATTGATGGACGATGTATAATGTTTGAGCGATTTATCATAGAAAAACTTGGTTTGGCAATTTTAAGACTTAGACACCTCGCAGGACCAATTTAATATTGACCGAATTCTCATGCCCGCCGTTCTCACCATCTTTCCAAAGCAGCGATAACAGAGTAATTTCGTGCCAAAAGGCATACAAATTCTGGTATGTTGTATGTGCTATAAAAATGAATTTTCATTTTGAAATGGTCTCCAAATTCTTTTAAGATGAATCCTTTTCAGCACTTGCGACTTCACTTAGAGCAGCGTATCCAAATATCATTATCAAAACCAAGAAATTTGTAAGTATCAGACCAACATTTTTTGTGATAATGCTGTTTCTCTTTTAAGTTTATTTACGTTTTAAAGTATACCGAGATGAATTATTTTATTACATAAAGGAGTTTAGTGCTTTGATTCATCATTGCTTTTAACAAAATGGCGTATGAAACATAAAGCTAACTGTAAATATTTTGAGCATAAATATAATTCATAAATGTTTAGAAACGAGAAAACAATATTTCTACTTCTTCAGTTTTATTTAGAAAGAAATGGATTCCTGAAAAACACCTTAAAACTTTACAGGATTGGTTACAAAGTGAGGCGTGAATATTGTTTATGAAAATATGTATTTAAGCAGCACATAAATGTGTGAAAATGCAAAAGATACCTGCTTCCAGTATCTGTCCGAAATATTCATTTTTATGAAGTTGTTCAATTCAATCAAGTTTATTTTTTAGCATTTAATAATATTATCTACGTAAATGTACTATTTCTAGAACATAATTATTGCTGCATTGAGCCAATATTTATCTTTTTATTTGCATAAGAATTATGACAGACAATTCACTCACATGATATTTTTTCTTTGTAGAGATATCAATAAGTAGTATAAATTAGTACTTTTCCATAAATCTGGGTTAATAATGACGAATTGCTAATTATGGACTTCTTAATTCGCAGAAAACATTTAATTAAATCAGAGTTTTGGGATCTGTTAATATATAAAAGTTTAAGATATGTAATTCTTAAATAAATTATCCTCTACGAATTTTTATCGATTTCATAAAATTATACATTTTTTAACGCAAATTTGTAAGTCATTATATATGTGATGACATGCCAATATTGATATATCAGGTCAATATTCAAGGCATTTAAATTTAGGAATTTTGTTTTTAGGATGTGGTGTATGCAAGAAATCTTGAAATTAATTTTATGAGCAGCAATTGTGAAGCAATTATCTCTAAATAGATTACTGTAAATTTTTTAAATTAAAGTTTTGATTATTGTAAAATTTGTTATTAAAGGTTAATTTGATTGTTGGGAATCGCCTCATTAATTAAAAAATTGTTAACGATGAGATATACCAGCTGCGCAACCGATTGTAAAAATTTAAAACAATCGAAGCGAATATGCATTGATAGTTAATAATGTTTTTTGCTTTATATCATTGTTTTGACAAAACGTAAATTTAAAAAGTAAAACTTTTTAACCAAGTGCTAATCAATCGTCAGAAATAAAAAAGAAGGCTTAATTTCAAGATTTTTTTCAATTTGCTTTATTTTAAGAGGAACATTGAATTATGAATTATGTTACAGAAGTAGGTATACGATGTTTTAATTGGAGACAATACAGATGAAGAATGTAAGCCTTTACAGGGGAAACAACAATAAAAAGGACAAAACATTGCAGTAAAAAGATAAAAAGCATAAGCAATGAAAAGATATGAATCATTCCTTTGAAATGCAACGACGATAAAGAAAAGAACTCCTTACAGATCTGAAGACTTGAATTTAAAGGGCTATATGACCTTTAACCTTTTAATTTTTCGAATTTTTTTTTATGATTTCATTTTATAACCGAAACCTTTCTGAGATTTTTTTTGGCGGTATTTCAAATGTGTGTACATTTATTAGTTTAAAAGATATAGTCAAAAACATGGAGGTCACTGTTGACTTTTCACTCAGAACGTTTACTTCAAAGTCATTTTCATTTGCAGAACTTGTGCGCATGATTAAACAAAAGTAGTTCGTCGTATCAATATGAAATTTCTCCAATATATACACACATAATAAAGAAAATTATACAAAATCAAAGTATTATTATGTATTTTTTTTTGGTGCTTACTAATATGATAAAAATATTTTTTTAAAAAGCTTTAGCATATTTTAACAACATAAAAAAGTAAAATAACTTCAATAAATCTGTTAAAATATCTATCACTTTGCATGATTATCAAGTTATGCTCTTTGGGAGTAAATTGGTGTAGCATTTTTTAATATAAATTGCATATTTTCTGAAAACCTTTAAGCAAAAGCAAATTATGTCTTTTACAATTTTCATGGAACATGTTTTTCCCCATATATTTCAACTAATGAAAATTATTTCACTGACTAAAGCATTCATAATTATAAGGTTAAATGTCTTATCAAATTTTAAAAATATTAAATTTAAGAATTTTTTCTTACGTTAGGGAGAGTCACATTTGACCAACTTTTGAGGTCTATTTAGCTGTTAAAGGTCCTAAAGACCTTTAAATTTCAAGGCAATTAACGGTAAACATTAGATCGATTTAAAAATACAGATCTTTATGTAATGAAAAGTTATGTTCGATCAAGAGTTAATTAAATTTTAAAAAACTGAAATAATTCATGAATTTATGAGATTTTGTTCTGCCCCTCGCTTAGAAACCAGGAAGTTCACTTTGGAATCTTACTTAATTAGCACTTCATTAAATTTTTTCCCTTACCTGTACATGAACTTCAGAAGACAAGATGTGTTCTTTTTGGAACAAATGAAATGCGTTCCATGGACGCTTGATGTCTGTGCAAATCTCTCCACTAACTGCCTACGTTTCTTAGGATTGCCGCAGTTCCAGCTCGATTCATGAGGCTCTTTCTTTTGGTGGGTGTGAGAATCATCAAAACCCCAATCCAGATCGCTAGGGTGCCCCAATTTTGTATTCCAAGCGAGTGTTTTCGATGTATTCATGGCTATCTAAACAAGAAGAGACATTCAATACTTTTGCCAATAACCAGTAGAAATGCAATCTTTGTGCTCAAAAATTTAGGATCTAAGAGACTTTTAATGACAACTTAAGAAGATTGTATGATAAAAATACATCGTATGCCATTACGTTCAAGAAATAGTACTAAATAAAAGTAATTTATAAGCTTGATCAGAATTCAGTTTCTAAGAAAATAAATCTACTTGCCATGTAATAAATGTCTATATTTCAAAAGAAATTATTTAAATAGCTTTTAAAAGACCTGAGATATGTAAAAACACGTTATATCAGACAGAATTTTACGTCTGATATAACGTGCTTCAATAAGTTTAAATTGTCACTGAATATACACAAAGTCATTCTGTTTGCCACAAGGATTGAGTCTATAATAGAATCTGATCTGCATTCGTTAAAGAATTTAATGAGATAATTTTAGATAAAATAAATAATAAAATTTCAGTATGTATGACGAGTATACAAAAAAATGCATTTTTCAAATACTATTTCATTAAAGGGCAAGCTTTTGAGACTTATTCATTCTATTGCATAATTCATATTATTTATTCTTTTATATAAAATAACGGGCTTAAATAACAAAATAAGATGGTTGCGATTTGAATTCTGGTTCTGGTAAAACCGAAATGAAAATCAGTAGGAGTATTTTCTTCTCAACTTTATCTTATATTTTCATAAAATGGCATAATTTTTTTTACACTTCACAACCGTGTTGTGGAGAAAATAATGTATTTCGTGCCTCTATTTTTTAATCAGATTAGTTTTAAAATTGGCATAGATAAATAGTTTTGGGAAAAAGATGATAAATTTTATTTATATTGCTTTTTGAGATTTTGAATTAATACATTTACATTCATAAGAATAGGCAGAAAGGTTGATTCTTAACTCGTATTCAGATTTGTTTTAAATTTTGATGAAAATTTGAGATCCAACAGGTACAATTATATGCCAAATTTCGTTTATTTAGATTTCTTCCATCTGAGTTGTCGCGTTCACATGCACACAGAAAACAAAATCTACATTTTTTCAAAAGGTCATACTTTAAATTTACCCGTCTTGTTTGTTTTATTTCCTTGTTTGCTTTTACAAATAAAGAAGTGTTTTTCGAACACATGGAAATCTAAAACGAGGAAATTCATCAAAATTTCAAAGTCATAGTTTTTGATGATCTCAGTACTTTCTTTAATTTCTTCAAATACTTGGCAAATCCGATACTAGGTCAAATATACAACCACCCCTCGATGCACAAAATTTCAATGCTTAGTGACAATTCGGCGCATTCTTATAGAGTGCTCCCGTTTTAATTCTCAACGATTCAAAGTTTTCATTCTTCTCACATTATTTTTAAAAACATCCTTCATAAAGTGCCTCATCTTCATCTTACTACCCTTTTAAAAATGATTGGTTTCTTCCATCTTAAATATGAGTATTGTTCATTCTCTTTTAATGTTTCAAAACCTATACAACAGTTTTTTTATATCCAGCAAATAGAATATTTGTAACATTGAATAGAATTTTTAATTAGCCTTTTGAAATATGACCCTAAACCTTTTTATGAGCCATATGTTTGCATATACCTTATAGTTGGCCTTGCATAATCAGAAATAGTTTAATCTTCATCAAACTCAAATAATGATAAGAATAAGAATGATAAATAATAATGATAATAATAAGAATTCAAATTAATGATATTGTGCAGGTCTCTATTGAATGCTTATCTCATACTGTCATTATAATTGCATAAAGTGATAAAATTAAATAATATAATCATGATGTAAAACAAGATTTTAAAGAATACGTACCTTTTAAAGAATAATTTATTTCAACAGTTTTCCATATATATCCCTGTAGGGAACCGCACAACTTTTCGATTCATCTTAAAAACTTCAACACGTTAATGTCCAACATTCACTTATTGTCTTTCCTGATGACAAAGATAATTTTTCAAAACTCTGAAAACACAGAGAGGGCCGTGAGTGTGCACCATTTAAATTTCGTTACGAGCTCTGAAGATTGAAAACTGTTTGACCTGGCCTCCCATCATGTCGTCTATCATCAACAGGCGCATCACCTGTGGTTAATCAATAGTACCCTACAAATTACCATTTCTCTTTAAAACCATTTCCGATGAAAAAGCCAATTTTCGTAAGGAAGCCTCTTTGTCATTTCTTTCAAGCGACATAACAATCAATACTCATTTCGAGTTTCCATTTTTGTCAGCACGCTTCCAGGTTTGTTTAATATTTGCAGCAGTTTTTTTTTTTTTTTTTTTGAAAATTTTGACATAGCTTCCATTTATTTGTCTACTGGAATAAGTCATTAATATGTCACAGAAATGAATACTATAAAGTATTTCTTTAATATTCTGACAAGATTTCGCGCTGTTGTATTTAAATTGGCAATAAATGTGAAAAGTTTGTGTTAAATAGAATTAAAACTTTGTATTAACTGAATTTTATATTACAAACGTGACATTTTTTATTGCGTAAAATGGATATTCCTAATAAAGTAAGGCTATAAAATCTTCGTGTTAAGAAATATTATATTCTATTCGCTTACTCAATAAGATGATGTTATAAAATCAATAATTTATAGTTATCAGAACATATTTAACCCTTTGGGTGCTGATCTTTTGCGTTATTTTGACGATGCGTGGAATAGTATATAAATAGCATAATAGTAGGTAAAAAAGGTTAAATAGCATATAAAAGTTTTATTAAATTTATTATTATAAAATAATGGTAAATTAAATTCGTCATCCATAACTTAGGAAAAACTATTATATGATGAGTCTCAGCGATCAAATGCACTCAAAGAGTTAAACCATTATTTAAAAAAAACTCATGCCACATCTCACTTTTTTATTATTTATTTGCATGCAAAGAGTTCTACAGTATATCCCTTTGAATACCTGGCATGTCCCCTTGTATATCAAGTATAAATTTCGCTTTGTATATTTGGTATAGCACAGAACTTTTTTCTTGTATACCTCGTATGGAACAGTACTTTCTTTGTATGCGCTCAGTATAGTATTTTCTCTTTTTATATTTGGTATATTGCAAAACTTTCTCCTTGTAACATAACATAGTATGTAGATTCTTTCTGTGTATCTGATGTAGTACAATGCTTCCCTTTTGTACAGTTCTCTTTGAATACCTGGTGAAGTATAATTCTCTTTGTATAGTTATTATATCATAGTACTTTCTATTTGGATTCCAAATACAAAAAGAAAGAGAGGTAATTATCAATAAATTTGATAAATCTCCATATTTCACATCTTGGTGAGTTAGTAAAACATTTTTGTAATTTCGTTTGCGCTTTGTGAGCATACTATCCCCAAAATTCAATATGTTAAAAAATGGAATTTTGATGGATGGTGGATGATTGCTGTCTTTGCATGAAACTTGTATATCAAATTTTAAATCTCACAAAGATGAGTATTCCTCCTGATTCTCTTCACTACAGTACGAAAAGATTGAACACAAAACTTACTTTGTCAAAGTATACGAGAAATTCGGGAGAATTGTATTCCTGATTTTTCTGTATGCCTTAATACGTTTACATATAAGAGTAGAAAATGGCAATATCATACCATAATTTTCAGTAGATAAATTCTATCTACGGGATACTTAGATATATTCTTTATGCACGTAGTATACGTAGACACCTTTTCGATATTGCACCATTGTTTGGCACCACATCTCATTGTATAGCATTTTTATATTATTGGAGAATTGTGAATTCCTTGGAAAGTTCGACTCTCTAAAAGAAATAGGCGGATATTATTTGTTATGTTACCATTCTTCCTATAACGAGGTATTAATTTATTATGAACAATGGACAAATCTGATTATCGTAATATTACCAATTAGGGAAATACCTGATAGTCTTCTTTTCCTTCCATCTTATGCTCATCCAACTGGTTAAATAACTCAGTGTCATAGGCACCGGGAGTACAGGATGGCGTTATGTTATGTTATGTACATAGTCAAGGGCGATGGAATGTTTGAAACTACGAGACAAAAATATTTTTTCAAAGCAGTTCTAATTATAAAACGATCCTCCTTGTAAATAGATGAGAATGAAGATTTCACTCGACAAGGTGTCTTGCAGCCTTCTTATTAATTCCTTTTGAATGGAAAATTCTTTCGCATCTATTAAACAATTGGAATGAGATTATTAATAGTCATTACTTTTTTAGATTAATTCATGCCCCTAGTATACTCCTAGTAATTAGGGTGTAAAATGGCAATAGCTGAGAATTGCAAGATAAAATCAAAATTGTTCTTCATAGCAGAAACTATTTTGGCAATCGAGCAGGAATCCTGTTTTCCAGGAGTGAAGATTTTATGGAAAATAATGAAAATTATATTAATAATCAATTTTAGACATTAGCTTTTTTCCCCAATGGAAATTGTCTATCTCAATTTGCATAATTTTCCATGAAATCTATCGTTTTTAAGAATGAAGCTTCTGTTCTACATGAGATAATCTTCACTTGATGTTAAAAAGCTAATAAATAAGTTTCGAAAGGGATAGTCATATCACTGACTCGCCGCCCGCCCGAAGGCACACGGATAAAGAATACTGAATGCCCGGACTGCCGCAACAGTAACATTGACGGGAACTATGATTGAGTCCTAAGGGCCATCACCAGCCATGGTACAATCCCTCCCGATCGTTGGGAGGAGCCAGATCCCCCACCTATTTATGTACCCACCAGGGTGGCGAGATCCAATTACCATACCGGAAGCATCTCATCCTCATTTCGAAGTGCTCCTGGGGTTTTTCGAAACGGATAATATAACATGCACATTTTACATTTTTGATCCAATTTTGAATTGATTGCCGATCAACATCATAATATCCGTAATTAAAAAAATTAAGGAAAGAATTAAAATATAAAGAATCTGTAAGATTACTTTATATTTTAATGAGCTATTTGCTCTGAAAGAGCTGGGACACTTCGTGAAATTTTTACATCAGAAGCAAGTACTATACAAACAGAGACAGATAGAAACATTTTAAAAGGAAGGGGTCATGCTCAAGGAAATTAGATATATTAGGCCAAAAAATATGGAATATAAAAAAAATTATTTCCATCATTCTTTTGCCTGATCAAAGTTTTTTTTTAAATCAAGCAATTATATATAGCCAATCAATTGTTTAAATTCGACCAATCCTATGGCAGCATTCCTTCCAGGCTACAAAATATTGTCTAAAAGTTCGACGGGGTCCTCCTTATCTCTCATATATTCACCTTCCATGCACTAATGAGACTGGAAAGATATTTTCACATTTTATATCATATATTTCAAAAGGTATAGAACATATCGGGCAATTTGTAATCTAATCAATGTTCGTTTTTCAGCTAGTAAAGCTATCTTGAAATTAAATATTTAAAACACTTTTTTTATGGTTAGTGCTCTGGTGAAGATAAATTTGATAGGCATTGAAAATTTGAAATCTTTTTGAACAGCCAACGAGAATTTCTTTCTTTCCAACTGTCAATTCTTTTCTTTCCATAAAATTTCTAATTCCACAGTTGTAAAAATAAAAATAAATCGATAAACTATTATTTATCCTCCTAATAAGCATTTTATATTTTATTTCTAAAAGAAATGGAAATTCAATCGCTTCAGACTATTAACGCACTAACTATTTTCAAAATAAGTTTCAGCTCTTACATTTTTAATTTGTTAATATCAATAGCTTATTATTGTATGACATATTCCGGTTTCCGAACGAGCCATAAATTTTCCGTATTAATCATTTCCATCATCTGTTGTCTCTTTTTTGTAATATGTAATTACAAGATACTTTATTAAATTGAATATGGATGACATAATACCACGTTCCTAATTCTGGCTCACTGTTCGTGTCATATCATGACAAAATACTGTAATTAATTTCCCTGATGAATTGAAAAGGAATCAATAAGAATTCTTTATGAAGTTTTGATATATGCAAATATTTCCGACTATTTCATTTTCACGTATATGAAGAATATCAAGAATTGGGTCCATTAAAAAGTTCGAGTGATTTTTATATTGTTATTATTTCGATAAATTTCGATAAAATCATTTTTAAAATTTTGACAATGAACACAATACTTCAGAGGGAAAAAAAAGTATTGTCTGAAAAATGGCAAAGTAATAATGCTATATTTTATTTGTTCATTTTTATTTTATTTCCTAATTTTCTTAACTCCTTATGGTAGTGACAGTGTGCATAAAAAGAATGTATTTAACAGTGTCACAATTGCATGAGTTTGAATGCTGTACCTAAAACAGTGAAAAATATTGTTGTAGAATGTATTTAAAAATATTTTTACAAATTTATAAAAAAATGGGGGCAAAAATGTATAGAAATAAAAATGGAAATACAGTAAAAATTACTTTTAAACTATAAAATGGTATAAAAAATTATTTTTTGTATAATAATAAGCTATAAAGTTATTTATGAAAAGAATAAAAATTTCTATAATTTTTTAAATTAAAAAATTTAATTAAATTTTAAAAGATCCTTCCACAGAAAACATTTACTACTCAAGATGTAACCATATGCTAAATTTGTTAATTCTATATGCAGCTGTCTGCTCTATAGAGTATTTTAAGCGTTTTTTGAAATATGTATATTGTGATTTACAGATACTATGCCAGGTTATAAACATCATCCTATAAAATAATCCGAAAAAGCTAGATGAATGAAATTTAATATAGGATTTTTGTCATAAATTTTTATATTTGTGTAAAATTTCAAAAATTCGTCAAAGGAAAGAGTCGGAATGTATTGATGACTGATCGTCCTTGTGCATATAAGCTATATAAATTTACTCGAAACTTTATTACCAATCTTATACATAATTCTTATTTCATACTTAAAATTGTTAATGGGACTTTACCATCAGAATTGCTGTTGACTGTCATATGTGGCCAGTCGATTGTCTGACAGATTGTCAGCTCATGTGTACATAAAGGCAGTTACTCTAAAATGCAAGTTAAATGGATATATTTTTAGCTTATAACATCAGAATTTTAAATAAAATTTAATTAAAAAATTTTTGGATAAAAATTTAATATAGAGTTTATTCGAGAGTACGTAATGAATTCCTTTAATTTATATTAAAGCTTTAAAAAAACATGAATATTGTAGAAGGATAAATATTCACTTCAACTGAACACAACTTCAATTATTTTTTTCTTAATTCTGCTGGACGGCTGAGATTTTACTAGTAAAATTATTTTTATATATAAAATGCTATGTACATGGCATAGAAATTGCTTTGATTATTTACTGTCGAATGACAGCAATCCAATTTAAGCAAATCTCCGTACAAGCCTTTCAGATTGCTCCTTTGAACATTTTTATAGCTGTACTTAATTCACCACATCGCTTAAAGAATTTATGAAGATGCAAAATATTATTAGAAATGCCAGAGGCCAGGCTTGCATCGTCACCAAAAACTCCATCCAAACTAAAATAATACAAATAAGTGTCAAACAGCAAGATTAATTGAGCGCGAAAATAGGTTTAATTATCTTCAGATGAGTAATCACTGTAACTTGCGTATGGAAATTTATGTTATTTTTACTATAGGAAATTTATGTTCCTGTCTTTAAAATATATTATTCCAAAAATATAATTTTTGCATTATCTTAAACTCAAAAAATTAATTTTTAATAATATCAATTTCATTTCTGTGCAGTTTATATTTACTTTTAATAATTTTAATTGATACACAATTTGTAATAATATTTTTAATGTTATAATGAAATTCAAACTGCTCCATTAAAATATTTAATCTCTTGCTTTTTTTCAATATTAAAATGAAAATAAAAAAAATTGCTTTCTTTGGACAACTCGAAGTAGAAGTTTCCTTTCCGTTTTTATTTCGTAATATCATTCACTTATTAATTCGCACAAATCTCTACAGTAATTTGTTGCAGACTGATTCAATTAAATTCATGTTTTTCAATCGTATCAATTAACAATGTAGCATATTATTTAAAAATATTTTAAAGAATGCATTATTAATCGTTTAACAGTCTAAAAAGTCATTAATCTCGGCGAACATACTCGTTGCATAAAACATCTAATTTAAAACTGATTAAGTATATAATATCTCAAATTTCTATAGCTATAACAAGATAGTGAAATGAAATATATTTAACATATTTCGTTTAATCATATTTTTTTATTATACATACATAAGTGAGCATAATAAATAAGATAAAAAAATTACTAAGCATACTGTGAAGCAACAACATGAAGTCAAATAATGAGATGAATTTTGAGTTTGGTTTAATTTAATTACCTTCCTGTTTTTAAAGCAACACTAAGGATATTTTCGAACCGGCCTCGTAATTTTGAGCCTCGGTCAGTTGATGAAGATGGCGCCTGAGCCTCCCAAGCCGAGCTCCCCAAGCCTCCGCGCCGCACCGGCATGGGGAATATTTCGCCGTTAAGGATTTAGCGTGCCCCAATTCCGCTTAAAGGATGGCTCTTCGGCGGAATCGGGATGCGAACCTGGAGCCCTTTGCTCCCAAAGATGTAACCTTGCCATCAGGCCATTATGGCCCCATGATGCGTATTGAATTTCCATAGTATAGCATTTGAAGTTTCACTCAGTAATTCCAAAGTAATTTATTTATTTAAGATAATTTTTTTCACCTGTATCTTAGAAAGCTTATTAATTTTAAAATCGCAAATATTGACACATAAATTTATTTTCTGTCCTTAAAATAAAATATCCGCCCTCTTTTAGTTTCTCTAAAAAAATCCTCTCTTTAAATATCTTTTTAAACAAGAAAGTTAAGAATGTGATATATGTAAAAGAAAAGAATTACCGTAAAACTTCGCCTAACGCAAATTACAGAACGCAATTTTTCACGTATGTGTTATCCGAATTACTTCAGTTAATATGTGTAACAATATAATTTCTTTTTTAGCAAAGCATGTTATATATTGTCCTAGTAACTTTTTTTAATTTTACAAATTTAATATGATTTCTGGCGAGAAAATGATAAAGCAGCAAAAGAAAAATAAATGTAAGTTAGGCTTAGAAACTTTCTAAAAACTACTAGTTTTTAGTTTCTAAGCTCTAAGTTTCATTACTTCAACAGAATTAGCTATAAACTATATTTAGTAAAAGAACGATACTGGAGAATGAAGAAAAGATTCGGTCTAGTATCAAAGTATCCAATGATACTTGAACAAAGGTGCTCTATAAGGAAAGAACTGTCTAATTTTGCAATAAAAATTCATCTTCCCTCCAATTATAATTTGTTTTATTTTGAATGGAGAAGAATTTTACATTGGAGTTTCAAAATTCTTTCAGTTAACATTTATTTTGTTATTCCTTTTTAATTGCAACAATATTTAAGTTTAAAAAAAAATAGTTTTTTACTAAGATATGAAATATGCAAAGAGCAAGTACTGTAATTGTCAAAAATTCCGAACTTGAGTTTTGATTTACTTTTAAAGAATTCAGCGGATCTGAAATATAAATTCATTTTTGGACTTATATCTGTCTGTCTATCTAAAAACAAGTTGATTAAAAAATGATTTGAACTAGATGGACTAAATTTCGTTTATTGCCTTTCTAGCAAATTTTTAGATTTTTTAAAAATCAAATTTTGAGCAACCCCCATTCATAGGAAATATTTCTAATCATCGGTTTGAAAGCAAGTGAACACGCTAACTACAAAATTTCAAACTTTGAAATACGGATTTGTATTTTTTTTATCATTTAAAAAAATACAAATCCGTATCGCATATTGAACCAAATCCGTCAATGGCTTAACTAATCAGTCATTCTATACATTTTCATTCATGTAAAAGCGATAATTAAAAAATAATGACTTAGATAAAGAACATTTGGCATGAAGCCTTGGAATACTGAAATTAAAATTCTGGTCAAATTTTGATTTTAATAAATTGGCAAAAAATGACCAAAATGTATCTCGTTTCTTTTTAACATAGTACGAAGCAGAAAACTCTCATATGCTGAACTCTGAAAATAAAAATCTGAATACATTCGCAGCTTTCAAGGCCTTGACCACAGTACATAATTTTTTTAATCGCAATTTCGTTATTTGAAAAATATAGATCGGTATCACATATTGAACCAAATCCATCAATGGGATGACAAATGGGTCAATTTAAAAAATTGCATTCATATAAAAGCAATAACTCAAAAATAATGATTTAAATAAACGAAATTTGGTATGAGGCCTTGTTACTGAAATTGCAATTCTAGGTCAAATTTTGATTTGTTGTTGTTTCTTATGCACCTGCCATGGACAAGCCCACTGTTACGATGACAGCGATTTTAAGCCGGTGAGGGAGCGTCTCTTGTTATTTTAGTAGTGCCAACTAGGGCCAAGTGTACGATTTTGCTACTCACTCATCACTCATCACTCATTCGCTTGCACAACCCCTTTTTAAAGAAGGGCACATCTCACAGATAGAACAACTATCTCCAAACCGGGACTCGAACCCAGGACGCTCAGATCACGGGGAAGACGCGCTACCCCTCTGCCAGGACGCGGGCAAATTTTGATTTCAATCAATCCACAAAAAAAGATCAAAATGTATCTCGTTCCTTTTGATATAAAACAATTATTTGCTGAAACTGAAAACACTCATTTGCTGAGCTCTGAAAATAAAGATCTTAGCATTCACGATTTTGATCAAAGTACAAAATTTTTATACTGGAAAAGGAATTGGATAAAAGATTTATGCGAAAACGTTTCGGAGATATCACTTCACTGATGTAATTTTAATTGTATGTTCCTACTTTTCGAAATTCGATTTTGCCGAGTATATAATTTGTTAGTGATGTAACATGCCTATATTCCAAGGTTTAAGGGTATTTGAAAATTTAAATAAAAATATTATATCCTTATCTTAAAAAGACATCTGCAAAATCCACTTTTTTTGTGAAGAGCCTGTTTTCTTTAATTTGCATATACCTCTTTAAAATAATTTCAACATATTTGCGAAGTTCTAACAATTAATTCTCATATATACCTATTTTAATGAAACTATTTTGCCATAGTAACATTAAATCTCTAACATTAAAAAAAGCGTTTCGTGCACTGGAAACATAAACATATCGTTTCATCAAGCCTTAAGTGAAGATATCACGCAGATTTGTGCTTAACTTATTTTGTTTACAAGAAATGAGGCTTAATATAAAAAGAAAAATATCCACTTCTAAAAGTTATCTCGAAAATTGTATAAAAAATGAACTAAGCAGCTAATGACAAAAAACACGGAAGTAATAAAAAGAATAATTATTTTCTAACTATCGTTATAGTTCATAAACAAGTTTCATAATCACGTCGATGAACTGACTGCATTTACAAATAGATGAAGTAATAGACTTCATAATCATCTACATGATTAGCTATTATAATTATCTACACAGCGTTAGCACATAGTTTCAAATTAAACTATTTTTATTTCCTAATCAACAGGCGATGGAAAATATTAAGCAATCGATTATACAAGAGAAAATTTCTTTCTTTCTGGTACAATATTCTTGAACAAAAATTCTAGTTTTCAAAAAATTCGTTCTCGGAATTTTGACGAATTTCGCCATTTTAAACCACTTTGCTTTCTCCCATATAAAATATAGTTTAAGTAAATACACACTCTACTTTAAAGTATATGAAATATATTTAAAGTAAATGCACACTGTACTTTAAAGTATATGGAGTACAGAGTGCGGCTGAAAAACTCGACAAACAATTTTCAATATAACTTTATTAAAAATAAATTAATCAACAAAACATAACAAAGAATAAGAGAAGACTTTTACTAATAAATAAATTTAATTGGTTTCAAAGTGGCCGTCTTTTGTAGTGATGTAGAGGCTGAAACGTTTATTGAAATTTTCAGCAATGGGTCTTCTACCTATAATCTATCTCATTCCCGCCGAAGCCATTGCTTTAGAGAGTTCAAACTTTTGTGTAGTTTAGTACAATCTCTAGACTCCAAAATGAACCATACACTGTAATCATGGGATTGAGATTCGGTGAGTATTGGGTCTACTTTCAGGATGATATCACGTCCAGAAAATGCGGCTTGCACCATTCTTCTGTATTTTTAGCCTTGTGAGCTAATGCGGAGTGCTGTTGAAACGTACACTTTACATTGCCAAAGTGCGTTATGGCCCAAGGAAGTCTAACAGCTTCTAGAATATTCCGCTGGTACACTTTTTGATTTATTTTAACGCCGTCATCCACAAAAACCAGAGGTGTTTTGCGGCTTGCGTAGATTCCGCCCCAGACCATGACCAGACTTTGGATGTTGTCGATGTTCAACAGTTGCCGAAGTGCTTAGAGCGTCTACAGACTGGATCCTATAGTTCAAGAAGTTATGAGCTTAAGGAATATCTCCCAGCGCTCGCTTGCAGCCATCTCAAAAGTTTTCGACGTCTTCGGAGCCGCACGAGTTTAGTTTTTCTTCAGTGAGAAGCTGAACTTTTTGGAACTTGTAAAGCTTCCGTCCAAGCTCTGTTTTTACCATTCGTCGAACTGATCGGTTCCGTATTCTCAGCTCACGAGCGATCTTTCTCACGGAAACCCTCGAATTTTATTGAATTCGATTTTTAATGGCCTTACAGCTATTGAAAGTGTTCAGCATATGTTTTCGTTCCCTTTCTGGAAGTCGACTATCATTGTCAAGCTCTTTGAAGTGACAGATTGCATCAGACACAGTCTGCCGAGATATGTTAAGCAAACGAATGATTTCACACTGTCGTTTTCCTTGCTCTAAAATATCAGATCTTTTGTTTGAAATTGTAAAAAAGCCAAAAAATAATATGTAAACTAAAAGATACGTTATAAAATATCTTATAATTGAAGTGGTAGACAAAAAGAAAGAAGCACAAATTAAAAAGAAATTATTTAACTTCTATTTTATAATGTAATAACTTTGTCCAAGTTTTTTTGCCATACCCTGCATAATTAAAGTTTACGCACTGACACTTGATGATGCACAGCATTGAAATTCGCAGCAATTTCAGGGACCGTTGGTCATTTTTCTTATTTAAGGCTTATCACACGTCATCGATGGTCCTGTTCTTTCAAGATCTTTTTCCAAGCGCACCGATGTTGGAGATTTGATGTCTTATCGATAATCAACATTAATGGAAAACTTATGAAACTGTCATATTCGAAAATCCTGATTTCATCATTATCTAGAAAAAGCTATGTCCCATCTCCAGTTTGTCGACTTTAACGCCATGTCAATCATTTAAATCTTGAGAACATGTAATTTATCAGAAAGAGCCAACCTAACAGCTTTGCCAGATACCTATTATATAAGCACTGCCGACTACATCATATTACGCTTTGATTGGTTACATTGCTCCTTTATTTGCATACTAGCCGCCTTTAGCGAGCAGCTGGTTCGCCAATCTTAATGTTCGTTAAAATTTTAATAATTAAATATTTTATGCAATTCCTACTTTAATAACTTCTTCATCAAAATATTTTAAAATTTCAAATTTTAATAGTCATATAATTTACTCATAATATTATAAAGGCCTTCAGTCATAATGTAATATGTATCTTTCTAAATTTCTGTTAGCTCCCGTAGAATTTATGCTTTAAATTAAAGTGGAAAGGATGAATCTGCAATTAATATAATAATATTTTTTACTGAAACAAAGCATTTTTTTATAATAGGATTACTGAAAACAGAGTCACTGAGCGTTTAAACTTTACGGGCACTAAAGAATATATATCTTAATTTATGTAATATCTCAAGAATTTGTCAACAAAATTTTCTCAGATTCATCATAAGCAGATCGATTAATTAACAATGTTTAATTTTAAATGCACCAAACATTAAGAAAATAAACAGAATTGTTTGAAATAATCGACCGAAAAATGTTAACCCTAGCCTCATTAGTGTGGGAAAAAAACTGAAGCCTTACTCATTTGGCGGTGAGGAAAATGAAGATTTTTTTGGCGGGAAAGTTGGTTTTTAATTAATAATTAAAATTCTAATTAAAAATTCGAAAAAAGGAACCCCAGGTGCACATTCCCCACCTCCAAGGTATGCATGTACCAAATTTGGTAGCTTTAGGTGAAACGGTCTGGTCTATAGAACGCCAACACACGCACACACACACACACATTCAGCTTTATATAAGTAGAGATGTACGCTTGTACTAGGTTTTCCAGCTTTTCAGTGCACATGATGAAAAAAAAAATCCTTCAAAACGCTCTACAAAATCATTGGACTTAAAGCTACCAAATTTGGCTCTTAGTTATTTCTTGAATAGTATATGCTCACAAAGAAAATTTTTTAATTTTTAATTAAAAATTTATTAAACTTTTAACATTTCTTAATAACTTCGAATTATATTCTTGCTCAAAAAATCATTATTATGCAATTTCGAATTTAAAGGTTAGTCTATAGAGATAATTTTTTTCAGTATTACTTTAATTCTAATATTCTTTCGTATTATTTTTAAATATATTTCACAACAGTACTTTTTATTGTATTATATATTTATACACGTATAATTCAGCTCATATTATATGTATATGTTTATAAGTAAAGCACAAATAAATAAATTTTATAAATATGATATGTCTTTTATTTTTATTTTTATATACATGCGCCACTTAATGATATTAAATACTTTTTTTTTGTGCTCGCTATCGTTGGTACAATTACAATTAAATTTTTAAAACAATATAAAAATAGACCAATCATTCCAAAAACATCATTACGTCGCAATGTTCCACATTAGAGGTTCGAATCTGATTTTTTTTTTTTTTTTAATTTTAAGATGGCATAAGAATGATTTATTTCACATGCTCAGATTAAAACGGTGAAATTAAAATCAACAGTGTCACACCGTCCATAGAAAAGATAATTTTGAATGCGATGTATAGTTGTGATGATAATTTTAAATGCGAAATAACAAAATAGTTTTATTGATATGAAAATTTGATATTTTGATTCGTTTATCACTTAACCAAAAGCAGTTTTGAAACAGACTTTAAATAATATTCTTATATGAAAGTTACGAGGAATCTGAGAGATATAAACATTACGGAATATAATTTTCGATAATTCATGCTTTTTATATATATAATTGATTAATTTGTTATTGCCTCGGTGTAGAGGAGAAAAAAAAGAGCTTTTATTAATTATGTGAATATAAAGGTTACAAAAGAACATAGATGATTAGTTCTTCATTTTTGCAACCTTATTTTTTGCCCAGCCATTATATTCTTTTTTTTTTTTAATCTTTAGAATTTGGCGTTTTGCGTCATATCACACAATATTAGCAAAATGTCGGATAAAACAAAAGAGTTAAAGAATATCGAAAAAACATTCGATAAAATCTATAAAACTGCAGCACGTTCATCATAAGAAATGAAGTCAATATTTTAAGTCATTTGAACGATAAATTGAAAATACAGCGTCAATAATTTTTCTATTTGTTTCTTTTAATTAATTTTTTAAGTCCACATTGCAATGATTGATTCTTTGTTGATATGACGCGATAGATTCGGGTTTTAATCTCAACTAAGGTGCTAAAATTACAAAATTTAATCAGTGAACTTGACATCCCCTTTATATTTCTGAATTTAACATATTCGCATGCATAACCAGAAATAACACATCCGAATATAAACCAATTTGATATTAAAAGAAATTATTGATTTTTTTTGATAACGAAAATAAATAAATAGCATTAAAAAGGGGGGAAGTATGTTCAATGTTTTTCTTAGCAGCTTGCATTTTACACATCAAAAATTCATTACAATAATGCAGTTACAATTAAAGATAAATTAACTTTATGCTCTTCTGCTCTTTATAATGATTGAATTAATGTATTGATTTCCAGAAAAGTTTTGTTAGATTACTGTATAGAAATCAAATTTAATTTTTATCTTCAATGAGGCATTTATTCAATAGACAATATTGCATTCTTTTGATGGGTAATGCCTCATTGTTGTGATGCCAAAATCGATTACCGAAATGAAACTGACTTGTCCCTATTTATTGCAAAGAAAGGTATTTATCGGTATCATCATGTTTGGAAAGAAGTACTTCGTCAGTTGGCTTTGCTTCTTAATATACAGTTTGTTTGCAATTGAAAACCAGATGATTTCTTATAGGTTATAAAAGATTATTTATAAATATTTTAGGACAATAGTCGAATTTCTAAAAGTTGAATTAAAGCTCTGGAAAGCTGTTGATTTTTAGTGACTGAAACAATTGAAAGCTGTTGAATTGCTGACACTGATGATAGAATAACATTAAGTTAATGTCTTGATGTTGGGTAAATACAAGAAAAGACCGCTGAAATACATCTAAAAATAAAAAGACTTTTTTAAAAAAAGAATGGCAAACTAAGTGACTATAGTCACATATCTTAATAATCCAAGATTTCCAAAGAACATAAAATGCATGGCCTTATAACAATATTCATAATGCTGTATAGCATTTTCAAATAATATAAATAAACACAAGTTCTCTATCTATCAATATACAGGATTTTCTTTCTAACTGAGTTTACAAATTAATTTCTAAACCAATAGAGATTAATTTCTGAACTTCTTGGTTTATTCTTTAATCGAAGTAAAGAATTATTTTTCATGTTTGAATCAATAAACGTATTATTGAAAATAATTATGACGCATAAATTTTTATATATTTTCTTGTTATGCAGTCATATCTAGTAAAATATTCTTGACAAATATTTTAAATAAGTAAAAAAAAAGTACAATTTTTTTTACATTTAAAGCTAACCGAGTTCTGAAGCTTTAAATATCACTATTTGAAACGATTTTAGATAATTTCAAAGGATTTCCCGAAAGAGAATCTGCAATCAAAGGATAGTGTTTGTTTTAGGCAGCAGTTGATTGTCCAAATCGTTTAGAATCGTTTTCTCTTCAAAAATTTAAGTTTAAATTATCAAATACGGATTTATAATTTGTAGGTAGGCGCTTATATTTTTTAAAGCCAAAAAATATAAATATTCTCACCTAAATTCCTTCCTTGGAGAATCGGAATTCAGCGGGTAAACAATTCTAGGCCACTGTCTATTTCATAAATCTGGGAACTTTTGAATCCTTTCTTCTAATATTTAGGGAACCTTACTACACTTATTACCATTTTGTATCACAAAAATCAACGAAAGAAAATAGCTATAAGGGACTCCTGTACAAAAATCGAATCCCTTAGTTCGATATATGTTAACAAATTGCAGTGATTTCTTCTGGCCTACCGAAATCTCGAAATTGTTTATTGGCATCTTTAAACATTCCGATGAAATCATGCAGATAGTTACGAATGCCATTATTGTTTTTTCTATAGAGATTTTCTTTCGTGCTTTAGAAAATCCACCTAGCACGATAATGTGATAAAAACTAGCGTGTTTGCAAAGAATCATTACTTATTGTCGACGAAAACACTCAGCATTTGCGATAAAAATGTAGAAAATTTATAGTTGTTGGTATTCAGCAGTTCGGTCAGTTTGCAATGTTCTTTAGTTTAAAGAATTTCTATAGACATAGCTACCAAGTTTGTTTAATCAATATTGAATGTTCAATTTTTTTTGCATTATTTTGAAAAGATTACGGAATTATTTTTGCATTATCCTTGAGGTTCGAATAAGTAGAGCAGTTAATGTATCAGCGATGGAAATAAGTCAACAATAATAGCATTTGACTCTAGCTTATTTAAAGTTTCTGTTTGAATTGGGTACCATATTTCCTAAAGATTGGTGAAACGAATTATTATTAATTAATTAATTGTATAGGAAACTGAACTTGATTTACAGATAAAATTAATAGATGAATATTTAATGCAAATTATTGTCTGAGGGGGCCGCACTTCTACCGATATATTAAAATAAAACATAATTGAAAAGGGAAATAATATTTCCATTATAATTTGACTGACTTTATGTTACGAAACACTAGACCTTTAATTTTCTCCCATTATATTTTTCTTGTATATTTAATGTAGATAGAAATTATATTATGCATGAATTGTTACTATATTATCCTTGAAGAAAAGTATATATTGATATTGATCAAAATACTATGGAACTTTTTTTACTAAGGAAGAATCGATACAAATAAAACCTGTTTATTTGGTGTTTCTTTAATGTAATTACTTTATCAACTTATGAATTTTTTTAATGTCATTTATACAATGATGTAAATGTGACGTACAAGCCTCCTGTTGCACTATCATTTTGTTCCTTCGTCACTTCCTGCTGCTTTTCTTCAGAATTTGAGAATCATTGCCCCTTAAGCAAAATTTTAACCGAAGTAAAAATCGCATGATACGAAATCAAGATTATAACTGATTGCGAAAATACATGAATATGATATTTTGAAAGATAATTTGATAACAGGAAGCAGTTATATCCAGGTGCATCATTCTGATGGTCATAAGTCGGTCGTGATATCATAAGCTAGATTTAGTCTTTCCTAAGATTTGGTCTCTCACCGAATGATTCAGACTTTAAAAACTTAAATATATTTTTCTTTTGTGTTTCTAAGACCATACAAGAAATTGATTGTATATAATTTCCTTGCAGTTGAAGAAAACATCTTTTCCTCTGTTATTCCGAACTACAGGCAACAGCTGCACATATTTAGTAACATGAGGCTTTTTGCATGCTCAATGTAAAATATCATCATTCTCATTTGGAAAAATTTTAGAAAGTTCTAACATTTTTTGAACAATGTAATATAAATTAACTAATCTTCTTCAGCTTTTGTTAGGTTTTAAGAAAGGTTCCTTTCCAAATACTTCACTCTTAATTCTTTAGTCCCATTCCAGCTAGAGAATCTGTAATATTTAATATACTCAACTCATGAGTACAATCGAAACAAAAATTTTATTTGAATCAATGAACATATGATCAACAAGTATTTTTAAGCATATTATCCTCTTATCCCAAAGTTCATATTGTTTAAATTATAAGATGAGATAGTTTTTTCCCCCCACATAATTATTCTCAACGTTGTCATACAGACGTTATTAAGAAATTTTTTTTTTATATAATATCAAGTCTTATTATCATTGGAAATGTTTCTAAGAGAAAAGTAAATTTTAATTGTAAAAATGTTTTTTGAGAAATTGCGTAATGTGCATTATATATTAAAGACAGTTTAACGAAATATGTTAGCCGTCAAGTACATTGTTATGTCATAGAAACATCATTGGGAATTTCAAAATACGTAAAACTCACTCTTGCGGAAGAGATAGAATATTTAAATGCCCCCCCCCCTATTTTTTTAGCTTAGCCTAGCTAAAATCTAACATTATATGCACACGGAAAGTGAATCGATAAAAAGTGAAACCTGAACTATCGAATTTTCTGTCAATAAAGAACGAACAAAGCAGAAGAGAAATGCAAATCTTATTCGTGATTATTGTTTTAAATTTACGCAACATTTTGCCGTGTTTGCCAAATTTCGTGCACAGAAAGGGTTCTTTAGATTACGAGATTTTATGATTTTAGGAATCGGAAATCGAAATAAGTGTCGAAATAACTTACAGAAGAGAAAAATTGGAGACCACTTCTTTGACCATTCCTACAGTTCATGCGTTTTAATAAGTTATTTTAATTCAATTTTAAAGCAAAATTGAATTTTTTTTTTATCTCGAAGTTTGCAAGAGAAGTTTACATGAATTTTATAGCAAATATTAGATGGAATAATAAATAAAAGTTGTTCGTATATAAATCTGTAAAATATATCTTATATAATACTTCTTGTATAAATCTGCCAGGTATACATTTTATTGAAAGGATGAAAAAATAAGAGAAATACAAATTAAGTTCCAAATTACATTAACTTTAGTATTCCTTTTAAATTCAGAATGTTGAGATCAACGGATTACAATACACAGACTGCAACATATTAGAGTCTTAAAAAATGAAATATTTTGCAAAAAATTTGAAAAAGGGTAATAAAAACATGGCTTGTAAAAAAAACCCTTCCTGACTAATATAATACAAAAGGTGACCAGTTTATTCTTACTTAATTTCCTAATTGAAGTTCGTTTCAAAAGGGAATCAGATAAAGGAATGTTTTCGTTATCGAACTTGACGGCCAGCTTAGGTAAAATCATAGCAGAGAATATTAAAAGCAACGCGGAAGATCTGAAGAGTTCCCAATTTCCTAGATATAATTTTAAGTTTGCTTTGAAATACTGTACCTTTTAATAATAACTGAGCAGATCGACATTGATTTTTGGGCATTTTTTTTTTCCTTGGGCCACAAATCAGCAACAGCTGCAGATAAGCAATACAATATTTGTGCCATATTTCATTTATTCCATTTAAGCATGGTTGATTATAGAAATTCGGAAAAAAAAATTCGGAAGTTAATGCCCTAGAAATAATGAAACTAAAATTTTTAATGTCTTATTTTATTATATTCCCTTGAATTCATTCTTCCCCTGTCCAAATTAAAATATGTTAGCTGAAAAAAGGTTTTTTATAATAAATAAATAATAAGTACATAATTATAATTAATAATCAATGTCATTTAAATTGAAATTACAAGCATAATTTCAATTTAATCAATGTATAAATTACTGCGAAAATGCTGGAACTTTAAACTTTACATTACGTGATAATGATTCCTGCATAAGCCTCTTTAATTATTCTTGCTGTCGCAGTACTTTTCTTAGCTAAATGCCTAGCTGGAAAAAAGAAAGGAGGAAATTAATCTTCTAATTTGCATGCTTAATCAGAGATCGGCGCAAAGAGAAGTCTAAGTGCTCAGAGAAAAATCAAGCTTCTTTGTGAAAGTCGATATTTTTTCATGCCCCCCTCCCCCCAACTTTGTGTTTTTCAATTTAAAATGGATAAATAGGAAGATCACATTCTTGATGTATTCAGATATTGCATACAAACCCGAAGTAAATAGATTTTATTGATGTTTCCTATTCTACAAAAAAACCACCACATTTGTGATCAGAATGTATGTTAGATCTGCATCTATTGGCGATATGCGAGGACCGAACTCGCAACGTTTGGGTTCGTAGCCGAGTGAAAAGACAAAAGTAATTATTTGCGTCCCCTAGCTGTTATCTGGCTTATAAAGCTTCACTGCAGATCTGATGTCATAAGTTAAAACTATTCTTACTGAAATGGAGAGGAATTCAAGTAAGTGAGAGTGTTGACTCGGATATTACTCTATTCACATGGCTGTGGTGAATAGCATATAAGCCAGTTAACAACTACGCTCCACGAGCATATACTTTTGCATAATGGTTATGTTACTGAACTGCGAACCACAAGGTCCCAGGTTCTATCCTCGCGCAATACAATCCGCTAAATTGGTGACCTCAGACGATGAACCTTCACCTTCGTACAGCTGTTGTGGCGCCATCTACCCACAGCAAACCAAAGTCGTCAGACTCACTTGACGCAGCAAAACGCAGCATCAGCAACCACTCGCCCACACACGATCGCCATAACGCTTGGCGCTACTCAACTGGGTACAGGCCTATTAGAATCAACAGCCCAATACATCACCACTCAATAGCCATATCGTTCGTCTCACCTCCAACTCACTGGAGGGAGAGTCTGTGTTGAATAGCTTATAAGCCAGTTAACAACTACGCTGTACGAGCAATTGCTTTTGCATATGGTTATGTTACTGGAGTTCGAACCATAAGGTCTTAGGTTCTATCCTCGCGCAATACAATCCGCTAAATGGCTATGGTTAAAAATTGCAAGACACGATGCAAATTGACCCTTATATCCATCTGAAGTCCGTCCCAAAATAGTTTCAACACGAGAGAGCGAGACCTTTAAAGAAACTAAATTACCTTAGTTTCATTAAAATTTAATTTCTGTTCGAAGTTAGAATCGAAATTCTGCCATTTTTAAAAATTACATATTGGTTTCCATTTTTTTTTTTTTTGCAGAAAGGAACTAAAAAAAAAAAAAATAGTAACATGGTCAGTGTGCTGACTTTTTTTTAATCCAGTTAATTTATTTTAAACCGAAACAAAAAATGCTGGTATATAAAATGAAGTGAAGCAAAAGTGAGCAGACGATGTTTACTTTTATGTAGCGGTAATTCAAATTCATCATAAATCCCCCAAACTATATTCGAATTTGTGTAAGTCGTTTGTTTCGGAAAAAGGTTCATTTTTTGTTTCGAATAATCTATTTTTTATATGTATTTATATATAAATTGCATTTATATATTGCAGCGTAGTTGTAGAATATTAAATTTATCTTGTATTTATATTATATGTTTTATAGAATTGCAGAATATTTGAAACATATAAGGTTTCAGAGATTTTCAAAGTAAACATAAGTGAATTTGGCTTTTGAAATGTTAAGGTTAAAGAAATTTTGAAAATTTATAACATATCGTATTGATTTAATTCATTTTTATGAGAAAAGCATAATAGTTTGAAGTTTGGATATTATATGAGACAAGATGCTAGAATTTTGATCCATTACCAGATATAAACTATTATTATCATTTTTCACTCTCTCGCTTTCTATATTTGCAAATTATTTTATTAAAAAAAATTTCCATCAAAAAGGCAAAATGTTACTTTTTTTTATGTGGTCTTGAAACATTGACATTTTTTACTTTTAGAATCTTTGCAATGTCAAGTTCAACTTGCTGGGATAGAAATGTGTTAACATCTGAAAGCACTAAAAAAAGCAATTCGTCATCAAAAGAAAGTTTGCATGCAAACAATCCTGAATTCTCAACAGAGACTGAAGAAGATGCATCTTCTTTGGTGAGACTGATATTTGAACTTGCTCTCTAAAACCATTTTATCCTGTCTCCTGCCTGTAGCAAATTTTGAACATTTTTTCTCTTCTTAATTTGGGTATTTCCAGTATATTCTGATATGAATGAATTTTAAATATACTTTAGCATTATTTAAAAAACAATATAAGCATTTTATATATAAATTTATAATAGATGGACTGTATCTCTATAATATGTGTATACTATGTATTATGTATCGGATAAGTAAATTTCTTAATTAAAATTTAAAAAAATATGATTCAGTACTTGTGTATTGTTTGATGTCAGCAATTAAAGTCTAAAGATGTCATGTGCATTGCAACTAAAAATTAAACGTCAAAGATGAGATATTAACTACAATATCCGTTGACCAAGTTTTGTTATTGATGTGCCATTTTACCTATGTCCTGCAGTTAATACAAAGTACGAAAAGGTCATAACTATTTTTAACTTTGGTTAAAAAATAAAAAGATATTAAATAAATAGAATTCTTAAAAAATTAATCAGTCGTGAATTTTTATGACAGAAGTTTTAGAAAAACAACTATTTCTTGTTGTATTAATATAATTTTCTCACTTCTCGCAGTAAGATCTCTATTGTGAATGATTTTTATTAATATTTGTTAAGTATTGAATCTTTAGCCAGATTTAATTTAAAATAGTTTTCTTAAATTAGTATTTCAGTTAAAATATGCTAATATTATGTAACTATTTATGATGACAATTTTCATATTATTTAAAAGTTATTTTGTTTATTCTTTATAATTTGTTCTATGTCTGATGTAATGTTTGTATTAATTTTATTATATAACAGCAATTTAATATTTCATTGATAAAAACCATATTCACACACATCATAAGACTATTCTTTATATTTTCTTTCCCTAAAAAAAAAACTTTTTACTACCTTTTTGAAGAATAAAATTTAAAACTGCTTACTTACAGTCACAAAGCAAGCAATCTTATGTTTAATTTTGTTAAGTTTAGTTTAATTTAGTTAATAGTTTTTCCCCCAATAACAAAATTCTTTTAGCTCTAATTATGATGATTTTAAATGTTGGACATGATAATCCAATAGGTAAAATATTCAACTTTCTAATTATAATTATAATTCAACTTTCTAATTCACTTTTATGGATGTCTGTGTGGGGGGGGGATATCAAGATGTTTTTACACTATTTTAAGGGTAATCTAATTTTGTGTTTATATTTGTTTTAAAAAGGCTTGTACTCGGAACAAATTCACATTAAAATCAAATATTGCTTAAGGAAGTATTATGCTTAGTGCATTAGATTAATATATATATATATATATATATATATATATATATTTCATTTTGCAAATTGACTTGCTAGACAATAATACTTGCAAACTCTAGTATATAGAATGTGCTAAAAAGTTTTTTTACCATTTTGTTTCAATATATTTTTAAATTTAAGTGTTTTTTTATATGCAAGATTCTGAAATCAACTTTTTTTAGGGTGACCTACTGTGAAATATTTTGCTATTTTAATTTATTATAGCACGTGTTACATAAAAATTGTTAAACATATTAAATTAAGATTAATAGAAAAGACTAGGTTATTGAAATTTAGGGGGGAGAGGAGGGAAGGGTGACACAACTTGCATTATGTAAAAGGCATTATCTGGCTTGTTGAATTATGTAATGGAATTTTTTTTAATGCTTTTAAAGATATTAAAAAAATATAGATATAAAGCTTGTTAATATAATTTTAATAATATTTTTAAAAATTATTCTTTTTAACATAAGTTTTGTTTTAAAAATAAAATAAACAAAGAGAGAAATTAAAAAAAAAAAAAAAAAAACTCAAATCAGTTCAGTCAATGAAATTTTATTTCAGACTTTTAATGAATCCAAAGACATCTCTTCCTTTAAAATAAATATTTTTGCTTAATTTTATGTTCTGAATTAATTCTGCAACTTAGATTTTAATATTAATAAAATGGATAATAGATTGTCAAAAAATATAAATATTTAGGATATTCATGCAACTCTGTTAGAAAATATAATTTGCACTTTATCATTTTTTATTTTATTTTTTGGTTTTTAACTTTTTTAAGATAATTGTCTGTTTAAATTTTGAAACAGTTATTCTAAGATTGTTACACTTTTTTATTTGTTATAGATTGTACTGAGTGTTATTTTTCAAGGGCATAAAATGGGTGCTGCTTATTATGACCTTGATACATGTCATTTATGCCTTCTTCCTGATCATGTCGAAACTTCTTCAACTTATTCAATTCTTAGGCTACGTGAGTTTTCCAAAAAGTTATTTATTCCATTTTGCTTTATAATTTACTTTGTAGACAAAAAGTTTTTTGTTAAAGAATCTATTTTTATATACATGAGGAAAAGCCTAATGGAATATATAAAGAGAAAAGAAGTAAATGGCCTATTAATGATGAAATTTCTTTTGATACTTGCAAAATATATTTATTTTATTGATCAAATAATAACTTTCTTTCATCTTTCTTAATTTTATTTAAACACCATTTAGTGCTTCATTTGCAAGTTTTAATGAATCATACAAAATTAATTATTGTTGAAAATTCTGGAAAAAACATGCACTAGGGTTGTTCTTGTGCCTCTAAATGTATATACTCCACTTGTATACTACTCTATTTGTGGTAAAGACTTATAACACAAGTGTACAGAAGAAACAGTACAATCAAGTACAAAGAAAGTAGCAGTTCTTTAAGAGATTATCTGATTATCTTGTGTTTTAAAATTAAATGTTTGTAAATTCACCTAATTAAACTGTTGATTATCTTCATTTTTTAATAACTGAAATTAATTCTATATTAGTTATATGAATTCAAATCTAATATTCATAATAATTTAATTTGGGAAATTATATTTTCTTTTGAAATATGTATCAAATTTTATTTATGGTAGAGCAAACAATGTTGAGTACCAGAGAGTTGTAAAAATCTAAAAGTTCTAAATAAGAATATTGTCAGCAATACTATTTATACTTTCATTTTTGAAGAATAAATTAAGGGAGCAGTTTTTTTTTTTAAACTTTTTGTCTTTTAATATTATTTATTATTTTTTCATTAATAATTTTAACTCTAGATTCTAAGAATTTTTTAAATTATTTTATTAATTATTGTGTTAATCTAAGCTAATTGTAATATAAAATTAGACTTGTTTCTAAACAGTTTAAAGTGTTAGAAAAGATACAGTATGATTCCTAAAGATAATATTAATGCATTTTGATGACGTGATTTGATTGAATATGTTGTTACTTAATTGACAAAAAAAAAGTTTTAAGTTTTATTAAAGAAATGATTACATAGATTTGCAAATCTCAAATATAAGTTAGAAATCAAAAAATATATTTTTGGCCAAAAATTATTTCTAATTCAAGTTTAAGAATAATAATTATCTTATAAAGCTCCAATCCTTAAATGAGAAAGAAGGAAATGCAAATGTTTTACTTAAAAAATTTTTTTTAAGCCTTAATGATTAAATATGTATGCTTGGGATATCGGGATTTCTTATACAATTTTATTCAAGCTTTCTTAAAAATATGGTACGGTATACTTTGCATTTGTTCAGAAGTTTTGCCCATGATTTTTTTTTGTTATCATTTAGTGATTAAGTCTTATCAAATCATTGTATATGGTTTATATATTATTAAAAATATTTTATGTTATGTTTATTTATAATTAAAAGATAAAGATTGTAAAATAGACCCTTTATTTACATTTTTTCTAATAATTTGATTAAATATCCAAAATTTCTGCCAATTTTTGTTCCCTTATTACATTTTTTTTTTATTGGGATTTTTTGACATTTACATAATAATGTCCATTCTTAAATGTTTTATAAACAATTTACATTAAAGAAAAAAATTGTTTGTGGATTTATTGAACATAAAGCCATTTACAGTATTTATATATCATTTTTGCTTATCTGATCCACTTTATGTGTTAAATTCTAAATATGATATTAGAGTAATTAGTTATATCTATACATGAATTAAGTGATACTGTTACATTTTCATGAGTACTATCTATAAGTCAGCCATCTGACTCTCCGACCCGCCACAAAGGTATACAGATTTAAATCATAAAAGCTGAATGACCAGACCGCCGCAACAGCAACATTGGTGGGAACTGTGGTTGAGTCCTAAGGGCCATCACCAGCCATGGTACAATCCTCCTCGAAGGAAGTAATTCCCGTCATCGATGGGAGGAGTCAGATCCCCCACCTATTTGTGTACCCTCCAGGGTGGCGAAATCCAATCACCATGCCTGAAGCATCTCATCCTCATTTCGTGGTGTCCCCCCAGGGGTTGCGTACCAACTATAAAATAGATTTTTTAAATGTCCATTCTAAATGAAGCATGAAATTTTAAAAAAGCAGCTTTAATCATTTTCCTGTTAGGTATATCATTATTTACAAGTTTAAAAATGTGTACCATTTTGTACAAATTTTGACTACAACAGTTTTGTTCATTTAACTAATTTATTTCACATTTTTTTTTCTTTCATTTCCTGTTCCAGTTCTTAAGCAGACTCAACCATGTGCTATCATTACCAATAATCGAGTAGATGAGAATATTCTTAGTATATTAAAAGAAATAAGTAAGCTATGTTTTTTTTCTTCTGTTGTTGAATTTTTTTTTTTATGTAGAATATTTTGTGATTGAACTTCTTATTTCTTCTTTATATTTTAAAGACATAAAAAATATTTATATTATTGGTTACATAAAAATTGCTTTTAATTAGCTGCAACTTTATTTATAATTAAAATATGATTATTAGTTACATTAAACACTTTTAAACTCCATAGATTCATAATATAACTTTGGAAAAAAACCCATTGAAAGTTCATTTTTTGTCAGTTAATAATTATTTTTAAACAATAATGCATATTAAATTGAACATTGTGAGTTGCAAATCAAAATGTATGTCATATCACATTTTTAATTCATATGTAATAAAGGTTTGAGTCTGAAATGATTCTGTTTTAATTAAATTTATATATTGTCTTACACTCTTCCCCTTTTTATCTTTATAGATAATTTTAGCAGGCCTTCAGAATCCTCAGATACTTCACTTATGTCCCCTCTGCAAAAAGACAGATTGCATTTACTACCTGGGATTGATTTTGGTTTGTAAACATGCTACAATTTTTTTTCCTGTTATAAGGTACAATATCTCTTGATTGATCAATAAAATGAAATGCTGCTGAATATCTTGGGATTATTAATTATCTTTTATTAGTGAAATTATTTAAGAAATTTATAGCATTATGTGAGAAATCATTCTTAAAAATAAACTTCAAAATACCATTATTTAGTGTTATTAAAATTGTTGATCAAATGAATATGAAGAAGGTAACAATTCTCATTTAATTCAGTCTATTAGTTATTTAATTTTCTTACTGCTATATTTCAATTATTTTTTAAATATTTAAATCTAATTTTATTATAGTTAAACACAGTTTCATATTCTTACTCTTATGGACCATCATTTACTTTATTGATGTTTAAGTAAGAATTAATATTATCTTTGATGCTTTTAAAAATTTACATGCACACATGCATGCACACACACAATGATATATTAGATATTTTTTCAATTAACAGCAATGATTACTTAGCCTTTAAATCCTATTCAAACAACTGTCTGTTGAATGTATAGGTTGTCAAGCTTTTGAGAAAATTACAAATATTTTCATAAAAATGGTTGATTAATAATTATTAATTTTAATTTAGCACTTGAAGCTTGTCGCCACCGATTACAAAATTTAGAACTACCTGATATTCCAAAGAATATGAATGATGCTGAAAGAAGAATCTATTTTTCATCTTTAGTTGATTTTACAAACATTTGTATGGTAAAATAACTATTTATTAAAGAAAATTTCAAATTTGCTTTTTTATTTTTCTTGTTATTTTATTTGAATATACTCATATTTGCATACTGTTTTCATATAATTTTAAACAATTTTGAAAAAAAAAATTATTGTGTTACATTGAGAGATGTATCAAAAGTATATTATGTTTGCTATTTTAAATAACAACATGTTTAAAATTTTTGCTTTTCTGAAGCTAGTAAATATGCTGTGCTCCATGAATTGAATGAAAGTGACTTGGATGTTATTTATCAATTTTTAGTTATCAGTTAAGGAATATATGATTATTTTTAGAATCAATTGACTGATTTCACTCCTTTCATATGTTTCTTATTACATTAGGAACAGAGTAAAATCAGAATATTTTCATAAAATTATATTTCATTTCTTAAATAATTTTTAATGAAAATGCTAACTTGTTTGAAAATAGTTCCTTATTTATAGACAAATTTTCATTTGTCCCAGTATTATGAATTTCATCCTTGAAATTTTTTTGATTGTATATTCTAGTTTGAAACAACAAGTTCTATCATTCTAATCGTACTGGCTCTGATCATAGAGTAAATATCCAAAATAATTTTTCCATTTTAAATAATTTTATATAAATAATACAAAAGAAATCATTTTCAATTTTTTTAAAGCATTTATTTACTAAAATTTTCAAATGAAAGATCTTTTGAGCTCACCAAAGTACAATAAATTGTGTAGAAAAATTTAACAATTAATAATTAATGTAATTTAATAATTGATTTTTCTGTAAAACTATTTAAGGAAGATAAAAATCAAAGTCTTTTCAAAATTTACTCATCGATATTTATACTAAAGCAATTACAATAATTATATAAGTGGATCACAAAGAATTAGTAATAAAAAAAACCAAATTGAGGAAACATGTTTTTTTGAGAATGTGGGAAGAAAATTTCTAAAGTTCTGTCAAAGGACTATAATATGAAATGTATTATTTAAAATATTTTAAAATGCATAGTTAAAATTATGGATCCTGTTTCTGGCTGAATTACTTTCTGAGGAAAAATAGATGCTTTACAACTATTGTTAGTTTAAGTATTTTTTTTTAGGAAAAAATATGTAGTTAAAACCTATCAGTTGATATGTATTTTTATTTTTTTTATTTGAAAGAGAAATTGCAAAATATTTCACAAAGGAGAAGGGTATGTGATGGAATAATTTATTTAATAAATTCTCAGAGAAATTTAGTATCACTTTCATGTAAATATGATGGATTCAATGAATATAGATAATTGTTTTCTGTTTTATATATTCCCTTGTTTCCCCAATTAATTTAAAGCATGCTTGTTTGGATAAGAGGTATAAATTAAAAAATAATTTATAAAATACATTAACTTTGCATCTTAATTACCAACTTAGTTAATAACTACTTTTGAAAAGATTTTGTTTAATACGATCATCAGTTTTCCTTGTTTGCTTGTAATTACTAAATAAAAATTTTATTGCATACATTTATTTGAAAACTATTAAAAATAATTTTTATTTATTTTTATTTTTTAGGTGAAAGCGGCTGGTGGCTTATTAAAGTTTATTGAGAATAACCCCTTTGGCCCTCGTCTTGATTCAAAGACTGTTTCAGCTGTTTCTACTCTTATATTGTATTTTTTCAGATTTTATTTCTTTTTTTAAAGTAGTATTTTTCTGTACTGCATTTATTTCTCTTGAAACTTCTTATTGTTAAACTAGCAAAAGTGTAATCATCACAAATATTTGCTCCCTTTTGATACACATATAGTCATAAAATTCTGAATGAAAATTTTTATTGAATTCATAATGTAGTTTCTATCTATGTTTTAATAAAATCAGAATCAGGAATTTTCTCAAGATTTTGTATTATTTATCATCAATGATTACAATTTATATGAGTAAATTATTAGGTTGATTTAGAAATAATGTTTATTAATGTACATTATTTGCCTCTAAATTAATTTTTTTTATTAATGCACATTATTTGGCACTACATTATTTTTTTTTATTACGCTGGTAATTGCATATATTGTTGATAGTTAGAGAAAAAGAATTCTCTGAATTTAAAAACTAATTTCAAATTCAGAGTATTTTTATTTTAATTTCCTGAACTTAGAAATTAATTGGATGAAATGTTTCAGAATCTGATTCTTTTAAAATTTATGCTGATGTGAAAACTCCTTACATGTAGCTGGTGAATCTTTAATTTGTGATTGGGAAAAATTGGTCATTTTGTTTCGGACTCTCCAAATTCATCTGCTGCTTTTATTTCAATTATTTATTTTGTTCTTTATATCAGTAAATACATATATTTTTATAAATTGTATGCAATTGTTAATGATCACTGTAGTTTGTTTTGAAATGCTTTATTCTTAAAGAAATTATCCATTCTTTTTATAGGAAGAATATCATTAGCATTGATGAAAATTCATACAGGTAGGTTAATGCTCTAAAAGGCATCTCTTGATGTATTATTGTGAGAAGAGAAGTATATGCTTGTTATATTATTTACAATATGCAGTTTTTTTATTTGTTATAAATTTTTAAATCGCATAACTTTTATAATATTTATTTTCTATTGATCATTCTAAAGATTTAGTACTTCTATCATTTTATAAGTTTTTATTGGATGTAATGTTAAAATCATTCAACATTTTACAGTTCCTGTAGATGTAATTGCTCTTTATTTTTGCTTTCTAATTTAATGGGGCAATTTTCTCTCTTTTAATGTATTACTTGAACCTCCAGTATTGTTTCAACAAATATTCTATAAAATATTAATCGTTATAATTTTTTTCTCTTTTTTTGCAATTTTATAGTATTTTAAAACATTTCTATTCAAAGTGGTTGCATTTATTTGCATTTACAATTTGAAATTCTTACTGTTATTACTGAATAATCATATAGTCTTTATTTCAGAATAATTCTTGATTTTTCTATATATTCAGATTTGAAAGGTCTTTTGAAGCAAATTTTTAATTTCTTCTGAATGCTTATATATAAGCAATTACATGCATATCAATATATAACAATTATTATTTTATTTTACAACTTTGATTTTTTTTTTACAATTGAATGATTATGGTCAGTCTAATTCAGTTACTTTATGCAAATACTTGAATAAATTAATTTGTTTAGAAAATTTACTGTAAACAAAATATAGCCACTTAGTGAATGTCACTACATTAATTGAATACTCTTTTTGGCTTATCTTATTAGTTGGATAAATCGGCTCTGTTTCTACTCTTATTAAAAACCGATTCATGATTTTATTTAAATATAATTATTTCATTGATTTTTGCTTATAAAAGATTATAGAAAAAATTCTTTAGTACACTCTCAAAATAATTTTAAGGCTTTAATGCAGGAACATCTTTATTTTCTTTTTCTTAAAATAATTTTTTTTGCAATCAATTGAAGCCCATTGCTTAAAAAAAACTGTTATTAAATATCAGCAAGTTCTTTTTTCATTATTAAAATTAAGACATGGAGAAGGAGGAAAGATGATCTGTGTATTTTGATATAAATCAGTCAAACTATACATTTATCAAGATAAGAGGCTATATATCTGTAATTGTTTATTTCACAAGTATTACTAAGAAGCAAAAAATAATAAATATATTAAAAATTAAAAAAAATTATATCTATTAAGACATATTCATTTAAATTGTTTATTCCATTTAATATTATTTATTATTCATCAGCCATTTTTATAATTATTGAGTAAACTGTTCAATAAACTTCAGATACATATGCAAATCAATATTTTAGTTCAGATAAATTTAAACTAATATTTTGTTTTGTGTCTCAGTGGCTATATTATTCAATGACTATATAATTTTATTTTGTGTTTTATTTATATATGTATCTCAATGACTATATAATTTTATGTTCACTTTCTTGTGCTTTTAAGATATTAACACATTTTGTTAAATGAATCTTACTTGCTTTAAGGGGAAAAAAAATTGATTTTTTTTAGAGCTCTTCAGATATTTCAAGAAGAAAGGCATCCTTCAGTGTACAAGAGTACTTCTGGAGTTAAAGAGGGTTTAAGTTTATATGGTATTGATTTATTTTTTAAATATTTTGTTTTATATATTCCATAAATAATATTAATTAAAAAAAATTAATCATTGGTATGGGCATTTATTTAATTTAAGGATCTGAAAAGAATGTACATTTTCTGTGTTTTCAATCAAATATACGCAACATCAAGAAGAAGAGAAAAATTTACAATTAAGAAACATCTTATACTTGTTGATTCTAATTTTATTTGTTGATTATTCAGGACATTACAGCATTCCTATATTTAATTTCACTTCCTGTCATATAATTTTCAAAATGCATGGACTGTAAAAGTTTTTATAATGTTAATACTCTGTTATTAAATATCTCTTAATGAAAACTGTCAAGTATTTCTGAGGACAATGCCTTGTTTTTTAAAAGAAGATCCAAAAATGAACACTGAGATTTACTTTTAGCAGTTATATTCTTTAGATCCAAGAAATTTATAATTTTGCAATTTATTTTACAGATAAGTGATGAGGAAAATAAATAATGATGTTTAGAAAAGTTTTGATTCCAATTTGTTAAAAATAATAATTATTAAAGTAAGCATTAGAAAATGACAATGAAAAAAAAAAAAAAGATGGGAAATTGTTGTTTACCTTTCTCTAGAGTACCTTAAAGCCGGTGCAAGTTTTCTAGCTCTCCAAGACTTCATTGGTGAACATTAGCAGTCTGTATTCACCATTTCCTATAACTCCTAGTTCCATTCTTCTTCTTAATCCCCTACATTAAATTTTGAAATTTTTATCGAATGACTTTTGTACTTTTTATGAAAATGATCTTGATCTGAGTAATTTTATTTGGAATTGCTGAGATGGTGTAACATATAAAAGTAGTTGAAATATGGCATGCCTTAATTTAAATAAAATGTTCAAATGTCTTGATTAATCTGGACATTCTTGGATTTTGATTCTTTGAGTCTAATTTTAAAATATGTCCAGGTTTGTGTATGTTTATAAATAAAATGACTCAGATTTTTTTTTGTTTAAAGTGAACAATATTGCATCTGTTTCACTTATTTTAGGTATAATTCCAAAAAAAAAAAGTGTGATATTATTCTATCTTTTAAATACAAATTATACTTATTTTAATGGTAGGTTAAAATTCTTTTATTTTTGAATTACAAATATGTTCTTACTTTTATAGTATAAATTTATATCTCCTATTATGTATTAATTATGCAATAAAAATATTCTTTGTAAGTTCATTTAAAATCATTCTTTTAGTAAAATATATTTAAAAACTAGTTTTCATTTTGCAGGTATTTGCAATAAATGTAAATCAGCAATTGGGAAGAAAGAATTAAAGTAACTTTTTTTGAAATAATACTTATCTTGTAAAATTTTTGTGTGTGAACAAATTTGAATCTATTTATAAATATAGAAATTTGATTATTATAGGCGTTGGTTCTTATTTCCTAGTAATGATCGAAAATTGCTTGAAGAGCGACAAGCAGCTGTAAAATATTTTGTGTCTTCAAAAAATGCAGATATTATGAATACCTTACAAGGAAGTTTGAAACATATAAAATATTTGCCCGTAAAATCTTTTATTCTCATTTTGTATGCAACTTCACAACCTTGTATCTTTTATCTTCAAATGCATAATCATTTTTTTCCTAACAGAGAATTATAACTCGTATGAAAACTGCTCAAGCATCCATGAATGACTGGCAGTCACTATATAAGGTATTGTTAAATTTTTTTTATGACACATACATTTTATTTGCATTTTTATCTTGGCTAATGTTTCTTCAAGATATTTCATCCATATTTATTAATGATAAATTATATCAGTTTTAATGACAAATCCAAAGTTTTACCGTGTTCTTTATTTTCTTATAATTTAAAAATTATTATAAAAATAAGAATTAAAGTATCCCATTGGAATTTTTTAAAAATCTTTTAATAAATTTTATTTGAAATTCCATTAGAACTTTCAATAATAAACATAACAAGTTTGCATGATAATAAATAAAAACACAATAAATCATTATACCTTTACAAAACTAACATGATAATAAAACAAACGATAAATCATTATACCTTCACTTCAATCCTTTTTGCATTCATAATAAGCAGTTAAATGTTAAAGGGACATATGCTTGATAATTTCTTGTGGAATTAGATTCTAAAAACTTTATTTATTATTCACTCAAATTTCTATGCCTATGATTACTTCACTCAAAATTGTTTACCTAAGTGAATTTTATATACTTATTATTTCGACTATTAATGTACCAGCAGATAGATAATATTTTGTATGTATAATGGATGATGGGGAAAATATATATTACCTATCTTAATTTTTATGTAAAGTTTGAATATGATAACAACCAAAATCATAAGTTCTATAAATCCTATATAACAGAGGTAAATGTGAAATATATAAAATCATAAATATTTATCTTGTTTTCTTTTTGGAAAAGCCAGCATGTTCTGTTAAATAGCTGAAATTAATGCTTTTAATTTTATTCTCTAATTTTCATTTAGCCTATGAAATGGCATTTCTATAACATTTTTAAAGGATTTCTGATTGATATATTGCATTCTGGTCCCCATATTATGTTTGAAATTTGATCCAGTTGACTGATGTTTGTAGTTTTCACAAGTTGAGGGGGGGGAGAAGAAAAAAAGAAAAAGAAAATAAAGAAACATCAGAAGAACTTTTTTTAAGTTTTAATTCAAAGATGAATTTTACAAACTGTCATTACAATTACTCTTCTTGTTATCTAACTGTCTAACCAATCAATCAACTGACCATATCATACCATAGAGAATAAAAGGCAAATTTACAAAGCAAAATGCTTCAGTCAGTGCCAAAATAAGTTATAAGAGCTTTCTATTTTGCTTTTTACTTGGTGATAATTTCTTTATTTATGCTGAAAGATTTGTTTCGATGACATGAATTGTTTATTCTCGTCTTCTTGGCTATCTAAAATTAACTTCTTAATTTTAAACTACTATAGTTTGATTATAATTAGCAGATTCAATATTAATATGGCATTTTGAAATACTTTAATGTACTTGAATAATACTTGTAATGTTTAATGTTAAGAGTTAATATATATTAGTTGCTAAAATAGTATATCTGCATTTCTTTTCTTGGCAATATCAGCAAAACTACACTAAAGAAAATAATAACTAATTTGAAAAAATATATATTACACTGTCATCTTATGGAAGCTTTTAATTCACTTTGGACTATTATTGTATTCTGTTTCTCAATTGTTAATCAAATGTTTTTTCTTTTGAATTTTTTGAAATTATGTATAATTATTTTACAGACTGCTTATCATGCTATGTTAGTTGGTGAAATTTGTCGTTCACGTTCAAATAGCTTGGAAATTTTTAAGCAGGTATGTTTTTTAAGTATGTTCCTGATAAATTCTGAAATTCATAATAATTTTCAAAAGGTAGTTTTATGATTATAAATAGCCTATTTAAAATATAGTGTTTGTTTATAATTTTTTTTTTAATTCTTAGATAAGTGTAGTATTTTCAACTGATTTGTTTCGAATTGCAAGCTTATTGAACAAAATTGTAAGTTATTATTGTTAATTTATTTCCATTTTTTACTTATTATTTATTTTTTTTCGTTTTCAATTCCATAAGTTTTTGTTTAATTCAGTGTTATTATGGATTTTGTTCATAGGCATGAAACCTAAAAGATCATGATAATAGCATGTATTAGTATACGTTATAAGAATGTAATTAGTTAGGAGAAAGTTCAGATTTTTTTTTAAATAAAAGGAAAGCTATTTTTAAATTTATCTTTATTAATTACACTAGATAATCTAAAGTATCAGAATTTCACTAATGCAGTATGTAGGTTTTTTTTTCAAGAATTTAAATATAATAAACATTTCAATTGGCTTTTTTATTATTAGTTAATAATTACCTTTTTACTCTATCATTTACCACAAAAATTTTTCATTTAATCAAAAAAATTTTAATAAGTTCTATAAAAAGTGTCCAAATTGTAATTATTTCAGAATTTATTTGGCAAGTAAGAATAAAAATGCTGGTTTTATTATATGAATAGTTGTTTTGTATTAATTCAAATTCAGTTTTGGAATAAGAATAATTTTGAATTATTTATTGAATAATTTTAATAAGAATAATTTTAAATTATTTATTTCAAACCTAATATTAATTTCTGATAAAGTATTTTTCTTATTGTTTTAATTGTTATGTTAATGATAAGAGATGTTACTGGTCCAAGAATAATAACTTTGATTTAATACAATATTTATTACTTTATATAAAATAACATTTGGAATTTTAGGTTTTAAATATGCATATGATTTATGATACTATATAATTTGATACTTGCATAAGTTTAATTATATCATAAAAAGCATTATTTATGCTGTCAAAAAGGTTTTTTTAAGAAATTCAAATTTAATTGTTTTACAAAATTAATGATACTAAATGGAAGTGATAAATAAAATGAGTTTCATTATTTCATAGATTGATTTTGAGGAGTATGCAAAACAGAATCATTTTGTTGTGAAACCTGGTGTAGATAGCGAATTAGATAAAAGTGAGTTAATTTTCATCCCCTTTTAATCATGATTAAATTTTAATTTTATCTGATGAAAAAATTGTATTGCTGTTTGGATTATTGTTATTAGTAATTTAAACATATAATATTGTTATCCAAAATTAAAATTACAAATTTCTTACAAATGAATGCAATTTTCAATTATATCCTAAACTCATGATGCAGCCTCATTCATTGAACCCAGTTCATGAAAGAAATTGGCAGATGCACATTGAGAAAAATGAAAATTTAAACATTTCTGAAATATCACGATTGAATTTGAGATCGCTTTGTGGGATATACTTTCAAATTAAAAAAACATACACACACCTTTTGAGAGATATCCAAATAAACTAGCAAGAATAAAAAATTTTTTTAGAAGTTTGGAAAAAATACAAATTAATGGCAAAAAAAGCATCTATAAAAATAAATACTCAATAAAATAATAAAACATGTGATCCGATCCATTTAGCTTGCATTAATATATTCATTAATTAAGCTTTTTAGAAATTGAGTTGTTTCATTCTGTATCAAATATTTTTTAATAACATGCAATTCGCAGAAACAATTTCACATAGAAGTATTATCATGATGCTAATAAAGAAACAAAATAATTATCATTTTAATATAATTTAATTTTATTAACTCCCATTTTGAAACAGCACTGAGGCCATTTTGGGATGGACTTTAAAATTTTGAACAAGCTCTGTCACTCCCTTCCTCCACTAGTCCAAACTTCTGCACCATGAAAACTGGACATTTGATCCTGATAGATTTAATGCTGAAATAATGAATCCAAAGTAAGAAATGCAAAACAAAAAAAGAGAGAACTCATGCATTTCTTTTTTATAATTACATACAGTTTTATAACATGCCTTCCACATACTATCCTCTCCACTTACTGCAAGTGCTATATTATATGATTAGTAACATATTCATGAAAATGCATTCATTCCATTAAAGAAAAAAATTAAATAAATCTTCATGCTGGTTTGAATTTGCAATTCTATATCATTTATATTATAAAATACTTTATACTTACTATTACAAAATATTTTATAAATCTCTTAAAGATAACTGTGTTTTTTGGAAAGAATTATTTTTATTTTGTGCTTGAGAAATGTTATAGTTGAGCAATTTTATTTGCTAATTATTTGTTTGTTATTATATTGCACTATCAATTATTTATTAAATTCTGTATATTGTATCTAAGATTGTTACATATCCTATATTAGTGCCCAACAAAAATTATTTGTAAATGTGGAGAATTATGTAATGAAAAAAAATGTAAAAGAAATTCAAAAAATTTAAATTATTAAATTTATAAGAATTATATGCAAATATCTATTGTTTGGTAGCAAAATTTCATTAATTATGAAAAGCTATGAAAAGTATTTATGAAACTAATAATTTATATAAATCTAATGATAGTGATAATAATAAACATAAATTTTTTAGTGAAGCGAACCTACAATGGCCTTCCAGATTTCATGACTCAAGTGGCTTACCAAGAATTGCAAGATCTCAGTCAAGACGTCCAACAATGCAGTGTTATATACCTTCCACAAGTAAATTATTTTCAGTTGAATTCTTGCTCTATATGGATGTTATATATAAACTACAAGTTTTAGTTAATGAATGGTTGTTATAATTTAATATTTATTTTTTAGTTAGGTTACTTGTTAGCCATTCCTGCTACTGAACATATGAAAGGAGCCAAAGATTATTCTATCCCAAATCTGCGATTCATGGTAAATTTGTTTTATTTTATGTTTCAAATTTTAAGGTTTAATTGGAATATCTTAACTAGCAAATAAATGCTTGAAATACTAAATTTACTGTATTCTAAATGAATCAATTATTTTGCTTTTTAAACAAAATAAATTTTTTAAAAGTTACTTTGGAGTAGTATACAACAAGTTTGTAACCATTTAAAATATTGTAATCTTATATCTTCAAATAAAAGAAAAATTTCATGTTTCATAAACTTTTTGACCATGCAGCTAAAGGCTTTGATAAAAAAAAATTATGCATTATCTCTCTTGACAAAAATATACATTTATATCTAAATTTGAAGCTATTCCTTTTAAAAAAATAAAACTTTGCACAGTATTGCATTACTTTCAGTATTTCAGCCATTACTGGAATGTAGTCTGGAAACTATTTTATGCGCACATATCCATAATCTTCTGAATTTTACTTTGGCTCTCAGTGATGGGATTCTTTCAGTTTTATTTTTGCAAGAAAGAGAAAGTCATTAGAGAAGCACAGAAGGAATAACAAATGGTTGGCTAGAAATTCATATGCATTAAGAACTTTACGGGATTGATCATTTATGTCATAAAAAATGGTATAATTCTGATTAGTTTTTCTAAATTTTGTATATCAGATATTGAAGAATTGAGTTATAAAATAACAAATACCAAAAAAGAAAATGTTTTGAATAATATTTAGAGGATATGAATCATTCATTGTCTCATCAGCATATTAATGCCAAGCATGTCCAATACATTTAAATACAATTTCAAGCAAAATTTTAGATTTTCTTGCTTTCTTCAGCCTACTAGAGATATATAACTGTAAAAAGAAATTCTATTTAACAATTTCCAGTACTTCCATTGTAATGTGTTATATTGCCATGTTAAGGTTCTAGGTCATTCATATGCTGTTATTTTCAGCACTCTGTATAGCTAATTTTATCTTCTTGTAATACCTGTATAAATGATTTTAGTTTTATCATTAAAAATTATTCATTAAAGTTAAATTTTAGATATTATACTGAATTAAATCTACATTATTCTTGCTATCTTCTTTACCCTTTTTTTGAAATTTTAAGTTTCTTCTTCTTTTCCCTAATTTTCATGGATTTTACTCTCTTTGTCTTTAGATCAGAGTTATGATGAAACTTCTTATTAACTGAATGTAATGAAATTTTTCCCATTGAATTTTTAAATTTTCTTCTGTAATTATTTTATAATCATTCTTGATTCAACTTTCTTTTTATTTTAGTTCATTGTGAATGATATTGTACATTATAAAAGTGCTAATACCAAAAGTATGTTTTTTTCCTAGTTTTAGTTTATCAATTTTTTAAATACATTATAAAAATATGTGTGCAATTAATATTAAAAATATAGTTTTTCTTTAATTAATTTTAATTATTTTCTAAATTATATGTCATTGATCTAAACTGCAAAACAAAATAATTGTTCCTGTGTGTATAAAATCAAATCAAATTAAACTTATGGACTTACCAAATATCATTAACTTATTATATATATATAAAATAAACAAATTAAAAAAATGTAGCTTATTATAAAGAGCAACAATTTATTTTAATGTGCCTAGGAAACTGATGCTTATTGTAAAATGTTGACACTGTTTTCAAAATGCTGGCCTCTTTTTATTAATCTATAGTATATGTATTGACAAACTTTCAAAAAATATTTATTAAATCATGAATGTGCATTTGTACAATGTTTGGTATTGTTCCTTTTGAATATCATTCAATTTTTTTTTACTCAACGCTTGATCCAATGCATTAAAAAAATCTATTGCCATTAAATCTATTACAAAAACCAGCAATTCAAAGCTTAATCCAGCATATTCCTAATATTTTTCTTTTTGAACTTTTGAAACGAAGCCCTTGAATTGCAATAGAGTATTGCTAGCACTCTCGATTGTAGAATTTAACAATCTGGCAGTGATAATAAAGATGATTGCTGCATTAGTTACCTTCTAACATAGGTATTTCCCATAATCTGATTTAAAAAATTGCAAATTAAAAAAATATAATGGTAGGGAAAATGCTTATTTCCTATTTTTTAAGCTCAAATTCCACAAAAATTGGTATTGCATCCCATTTAATTTGGGAGAAAAATTCTTAATCTTCAGTAGATTCTCTACATTAATATCATTCAACAGCTGCTTACGGTTATGTGACATTAATATCAGTTTTATGTGATTAAATATAAGCCCTTTAATATTTCATTTCCTTTCCATGATTAGTCTTCTGATAATTTTTAAATAACATTATTGAAAAGCTAAGAATTTCAAAAATTATTGATTCTAGTAAAATTTTTCCAAATTAAATTGAGAGTTTCCTTATGGTTTAATCTGAAAACATAAATAATAATTTTAAAACATAGTTGTATGAAATATAGCACTACTGAAGTGAAAGTGATATATTTTTTAATTATTTATGACATGACCGTTCTGACTGTTGCTTTTACAATGAAATGATGTAGCAGATCATTTGCTTATAAATTTATAAAAATGCATGCTTTTTTCTAATAGCTTAAGAACACTTCATGTTTTTATAAATGCAAATTAATAAAACTGTAATCTGAAAAATAATTGTAAAACAAATACATATACAATTTTTCTAGCTGGGGCATAATTTTAATTTATGCATGTGTACTATTTCTTGATAGAAAAGAAAATGCCATCCTATTTACGCCTGAATATTTATAAAGAATAGAAAGCATGAATTTTTGGTATCTGGATTTTAAATGTTAAAGAAATTTATTTTTTTAATGTTGCATTTTCATCTGCTATGTAAATGTTTTCCATTTTAGGGTTTCATTTTTTTTATTTTGCTTTAAAATGGATTACACTTTGGATTTAATCTCAAATTCTTTTAGAAGACATAAGAATAAATAGATATCGGCACTTCTTTGTGTCTAGTTTTAAATCAACTCTTGCACTCAGATTCATTTTTTTTTTTTAGCATCTCCAAGATATCACTTTTTTAAAAATTTATTTGAAGATTTCACTTTAATTTATCATTGATTCAAATTGATTGTTCTTGTATAAGAATGAATTTTAGTCAGGTTTTAATTGCTTACTTATTATTGGCTTATCCATTTTCTTTTTTTTAAAGCATTTTCCATTTTCTTTAGACAAAATTATAAGCAGATATTTTTAATATATTGTTTCATCAATCACAATTTTGTTTCAACAGCATATGGTACAATATTCTCTTACCAGCTTAACACTTATGAGATAAAATCCATTCAGCCTAAATTTTTTAAACGTTTTTAAATTTTTAACAATAAAAAAAAATTCAAACTATTTAATATATTCTATAATTTTGGAAAGAATTATGAAAAGATTTTATGAACATGCAAAATGAAAGTACATTTTAAGTTTTAAAGTTTTAGTATAAGCTTCTTAATTTGTTTGTTAATAAACCATTTTAACTTCAATATTGTGATACTATTTGCAACTCTGTTGCACAAATTTTTTATGCAACAATTTTTATTTAATTTTTAGTTTTAATGTATTTCTAATATTTTTAAGCATTTACAGTTATTTAATCATATTTTCAATTTCATAAATTTCAGATGATTGTTTCATGCCGTAAAATAACATCAGCTTATTCATATTTATTTTAAATCATAAATTTAATTTTTGTGACTGACTTGTTAAAAAATATTCTGTTCTTAATTATTAATGTTGTAAATAGCATTTTAATATTATTATTTTAGAATTGGATGCCCTCCTTGGTGATACACTTTGTGATATTTATGGTATGTATGATATCAATTTCTCTAAAAGATGAAACCGATTGTCTGAATAGTTTGCTCATTATTATTTCAAATTTTTTTTATATTGAACATTATCTAATGAATGTTTAATAAATATTTAATAATTCCATCTTTAACTTCTGTAATTTTTAAGATATGATTTATTCTTATGAATATATAAAAGCAAAGCTTAAAATAAAACTAAATAAATTAACCTATTTGAAAGATATTTTCTGGGGGGGGGATTATGAGGAAAAACATTACATTTAGAGTGCGCTAATTCTGCTACATCTAGAACACATATGAAATTTTCCAAAATAGGAACATTAAATAAGTTTTAAGATTCTTCTTCTTTAATAAATAGAATAAAATGGAAAATTAGAAAAAATGAATGATCTAGTCTGAAGACTTTATAAATGGCTACCTGCAAGCAAGGATTCAAATCAATAATTACTTATAAAAATAATTATTTAAGGAATTAAAAAATATTTGCTAATGGCATTTTTAAAGTCTGTAATTTTAAACTGAATGCAGTGAAATCAATTAATGAGTTTTTCTGCAATTAAAAAAATTATTATGTTTTATTTCGAATTTTTTAAAATGTTATTTATTCTAAAATAAAGTATGCTATGCTTTTAGATAATTTAAGTAATTTAAAATTCTATTTCACAGATAAAGAAACACAAATAATGCACAAACTTCAGGATGTTATTTTAGAAATGAAAGATGTTCTCATTGGTGTGATGGAATATGCTGCTAAACTGGATTGGTAATGCATGTTCATCTTGATTTTATAAAATAAAACTGAGCTCTCTACAATTTGTTTGTAATGTACTGATATCGGCAAAAGCTTGAGTTGACTTTTGTTATTGCTGATGTAAGTTTGAATAATGTATTATAGATTACTTCAATTATATAATTGTGCTTCTTATCAATTCTATATTTGGTTTTCAATTAAGGAAGTTAAGAAGTCAAGATATTGACAATTCATTTGCATGGTAGTCATTGTTGATATTTTATGGACAAAGTGTTCTTAGAAAATGCAATATATGAATAATAAAAAAATACTATAGATCTATGCATATTTTTGCTGCTCAAATATACCATGGATCTGTCTCCTTTATATGCATCACAACAACAAATGTACTTAACAAATTTGATTCATTATTCTATACAAATAAGTTAACTAGAATAATAGTGACCAATTTTTTTATGAATTTGTTTCTAAACTTTTAAATATTCTTATAATGCTGCAACTTATTTATTTTTTGTGAAAAGTTATCTTTAAATTAAAAGTTCATTTCATAGTAAATCTCCCAGATTATGAATATCTCTGTCTCCTTCTAGAAATGAAAAACATACTTCCCATAATTCTTAAGTGTTTGTAGTCTATATTACATCATTAAAAATATTCTGCCTGCCCTTTTCTACAGAATGTAGATATATAAAGTGTTTAAACTTTTTCAACAAGCGACTCAAAATCCTCAATGGTGATGTTAGGCACTATTCAGATTTTAAAAAATTACTCCATTCTATCATGAAAATGTATTTATTTTAAATATTTGATTTTTATTAAAAGTTACAACTTTTAAATCACTGAAATGTTCTTTATATAAATAATGTTTTTAAAATTGACATCAATGTCTACAGTTATACAATTATTACTATTTTTTTAATGGAGATGATAAGTTTCATTTTTAGATAGTTTTTATTGGTTCAACATGTTATGACTTATAAAACAGATATTGTAAAATTTTGCATATTAAAATTTTTTTCTTTTATGATGATTTTCCTTTTGTAATTAAAATTTAATACTTCAAGTAAATTAAATTTCCTTTGTATTTTTAAATTATCTTGATTTCTTCAAGAAATAAAATCTTAAGAATTTTCAAAAAATATGCTAAAGAACTTTTGTTAATGTTACTGATGGTCATCAAAGTAGACAGGGATGTGATAATTGCCTAGTCCCTAACAGAAATTGAAAGCTCTTTAAAAGAATTTTTAAATATTTTTAACTTTCAATCATTCTACTTCATGATAATATTATATGTTAAAGTATTAAAAATCATTATAAAAAATTAAATCTAGAATTTTAATTTATTTAGCCTGATTGCTCTAGCTGTAACTGCGAAAGAATATAACTGGGTTCAGCCTGAAATATCTAATGATGGAGATTTTGTAGTTGAAAAAGGAAGGTATGTTAAAAATCAGCTTTAATAATTCATAAAAACACACTGCATTATTGAATATTGCCTTGTAATAGAGGTCTTGCTTTAAAATCAACTTAATAAATTTAATATCTCCAAAATTCTTCAGTATCTCTTATGTAACTTGGTGTGGATGTTGCCATTTCTGAATATAGTAATTAATGAGTATCGTGTGAGTGTTTCAGAAAAGAAAAACATATTTTCAATTCTTATAGCTATTATAAAATGGAACAATATGGTGATAGTATTGTTCATTAATTTATTAAATAAGGAGTTGGAAATATTATATTGTTAGTGCATAATCAACAAGTGCATTAATAATGTAATGTAATACTTTATTTTATTGGTTTTTTTCATTGGATATTTACAATTTTTTATTTAACGAACTTTTAAACAAACAAATAATTAATTTTAAGTTATTGATCTCAATCAAGCACCATTTATTTAGAAAGTAAATTAAGCTTTAAGCTTTCATGAATTCTTTAATTCCTCTTTTTTTTTTTTTTTTTTTTTTTTTTAATGGTTTTAATTATATTTGTATGGAAAATGCTATGAGAAATTTCACTTTTACTTTTCACTTTTGTAATAGAGGTTTGTAATAGATTCCCTCAAAATTTTTTTTATTAATAAGGTTTGTACAAAAGATGTCAGCTTATAAATTATAATTTTTTACTAGTCTTGATTTCTATGAAGCCATTATGGTGTTAGTATATTATTTTTTATGTATATTATTTGAGATTAATTTTATTAATAATATTACATGTAATACTGATTTCAGGAACTAGTTTTCTTTCTTTCTTTTTTTTAAATATTTGTCATATGTATTTTGTTTTCGTCTTTATATTTCTGCCTATCAGTTTTGCTATCAATAAACTTATTTTTTATTTATTGAAGTAGTAATGAAGTAAATTTATCATGTTATTTACTTGCTTAGGTTAGCTCCTCTTTTTTAACTTGATTATTATTAATTAGTAATAACATTATAAATGGTTCTAATTCTTCTTTTTGGTTAAATTGAAATTTGTCATAATTCTTGATTTGCTAAATATTAATAGATAATAATTTCATATCTGTTAAAAAATTTTTATACAAAAGCAATAGATAGCAGAATATAATAAATTATTTAATTATTAAAGCATTATTTTATTCTTTTTGGTTTTGTAATGCAGTTCTTCTTTCTTATTTCATCTATAATTAAAGAGAATTTTGAATTAATTAGTTATCTTAAAACTTTAAATAACTTTTTTTATCAGTACATAATATTAAAAATTATTTTGTTTCCTTTAAGACATCATCGAATGTAATATATTTCTGAATAAACTTTAGAATGATGTAAAATTTTTAAAAACCAAACAGTAGTTGTGTATTTTTTTATTGGATTACATCATTTCATCATCAAATTATATCAAACTCATTTTATTTTTTGAATTTTTTGCTTATTTTACAAAAAGTTGAGCACTTTGGAGTTGTTTCAGAACTGATATAATGAGGAATATTAATTGTGAAAAGATATTTACAAGCCATTACATACTGGGATACAGCTAACATTTAAATAATGCTGTGAATTTCAAAATTTATTACTGGGAAAATGTCCTTTGTATTCATATGTCTAAAGTTAAAAATAATTTAGCTCATTTTGTTATAAATACTGATTTCTAATTGTTCAAGCTTTTTTCTGTACATTATTTTTATTTTTTTATTACCTTTCAAAATAAAGTTTTTTTTTTAATAAAATTATTTTTAAAAACTATAAAAAATTTTTGTTACTTTAAAAGCTGCATTTATATGAGGTAAATCCTCTTTTATAGCTATTGCTATTATTAGTCATTACAAAGCAAATCATTTGTCAAATCAAAAACTGATATTTCTTTAATAGGCATCCACTGCAAGAAATGTGTGTTCCTTCATTTGTTGCAAATGATATTTACAGTGGAGGCAATGAAAGTAAAATAAAAATTTTGACTGGTCCCAACTCTAGCGGAAAAAGCATCTATTTAACACAGGTTAAAATTTATTGATTTATTTTATTTACTATTTTGCAATAATTTCAGAGTAAAATAAATATATTGCATTTAAATCAACAAAGATGCAAGGATGATTGTGACCTTTATCAAATTAATCTAAATAGGTACCTATAGTAAATTGATAAAAATTACAATTACTATTCTTTAAAAATATACTTTTAAATAAAATGTTTTGAAAATATATTGTATAAATAAATTACTAATTAAAAATACTATTAAATTGTAAGTAAAAAGTCATGTGCATTAAACTAAAAATATTGAAATAATGCATTTAAAGTTAACATTTCATATTCCAAAATTTAAAATATGGCTTTAGTTTTTAATATAGTAAATTAGTGAAATTAGCTTCATTTCACTAATTTGATAGAAATTAATATTGAAGAAATAATTATTAATATGCCACTATTCTTAAATAGATCCTCTAATTATCATTTGATTATTTTTACTTTAGATAAAAACTGTTTATTCTTAAGAAATATATTATTACACAATGCACACTTATGATTCTGATTATTGTAATGAAACGGCATATAACATTTTTCTCATTGATATAACTAAAACATGTAACAAAACTGATTATATTTTTTCTATCATTTTTCATATTTAAACATATTTTTATTAAATCTAAATTTTGCTGTATTTTGAATATTTAATTTTAGTTTTTAATGATTTCAATGATTTGGCTAAAATTTTCTTATTAGATTAATTTACACTTTTAGATTGCTTTGATAGCTTTTATGGCTCATGTTGGAAGCTTTGTACCTGCACAAAGAGCAAAAATTCCAACATTGGATAAAATTTTTACCTGCATTTATTCAGCTGAATCTGTTTCTCTCAATTTATCAGGTTTTTTAATTTCTCTGAATCAGGTATTTTAATATTTTATTTTTTCCCATATTTTCTGTATTTTATTTTCAAATTTATTACATAAAATATCTAACAATTTTTATTACATATTAGGATATTAATTATAAGTAATTTCTTGTATTGATATTTCTTGAATTGTATTGAAATCGTAGTTAATTTTATTTTTTAATTAGTATATTTCTGAATATTTGTAAGTAATAAATCTCCTTAGTTTTAAAGCTTACTTTTTTATTTAACATTTTCTTTATAAGGAAGCTATGTTTCAATTATTTATATTTTTAATTGCAAATAATGCAGCAGTAATTAAGCAGATGTGACCATGAGATGGTTAAATCAAAATAGTATTTGCCACAATTGTAGTTACTTTATTCATTTATAGTTGTAATCAAAATTGAAACCTTGTGCCCAGTTAGACAAATTACAGCATTGATTAACTAGTATTCTTTTATAGCATTACAAAATTTCACGTTTATGCAAAAACATAAAAGGGCAGGTATGCCTTTGTTTCATTTTAATTAATTAATTTAAGATTTTCATTTTTACAAATATTTTATTTCTTTAATATTTGTTGTCTTTTATCCATATTTCTTAATTTCTTTACATTTTCCAGTTTTCTGGTGCTTTAAATAATGCTACTGGAAAATCTCTAGTTATTGTAGATGAATTTGGTAAAGATACTGAATCAGTAAGAAATTATTACTTATTTTTGCAATATCAATCCTATATTCTTCAAGAAGTAAATACCGAATTTTTTCTTTTGTGATGATAATTTAAAAATTTACTATTTCATATTGACTTTTATTTTCTTACAATGCAGGAAAGTGGTTTGGCTCTTTTGATAGCTAGTTTGGAATTTTGGGTTCAGAAAGGATTAGCATCTCCTCATATCTTTCTTGCTACTCACTATCAGTCTCTGAGTACTTTTTTCTCTCAATCTTTGTCGATTAAATTCCTGGTAAGGGTTTAATTCAATAATTTTCTTTATATTTTTACCCTAGAATCAGTTTATGATATAATTTAGATTTAAAAATATTATTATACTACCTACATGTATATTTTTCATTTTCTGAATACTGTTTGCCAAAACTACTGCTAATATGTATAAAATAATGCTCCTGTTTTTAAAAAAAATTGTGTTTAAAAAAATGGAAAAATGGTCACTGTCAAAACAAGATATAATTATTAATAAGATTAACAAATTCCCAAGATAATATTGAGTAAATTTAGAGATACTAATCTTATAATGTGCAACATTACTTCCAAGTCGATGAATGCTGTAACAAAATTTTATCTATTTCACATTTGCATCAAAATTGCAAAGAAAATGGGATGGGAATGATCTAGTTAAGGATTTCCCAAACTATGTGTGGCTTAAAATATTTTTAAAATTTTGCTTACTTTTTTGAAATTTTTATATCTTAATGTTTAAGCTTGAAAGTATTATCAGGCATAAATACTTTAAGGGGGGAAAAACAATTCAAATACCTAATGATTATTTTAAATGTTTATTTTTAGGAAATATTTCATACAATACATAATTTTATCCTTCCATATATTTTAGAAATTTAACTTCTTAATTTTGTTGTCTTATTCTAATAAAATACGGATCCAGATGGCAAATAATTTTATTTCTGTTTAATCATTTTAATAGCAACTTTTTTTTTGTTTTGTTCTTTTAATGTAAAACTAGTGAATTCTGTACTAAAACTTGTAGAAATTAATGTGCCTTCAACTAAGAATCTTATATCATTTCCAATTAATATTCTTTACCACTGTAGTATTCTACAACATAGAGAGCTATTTTTAAATCTATATACAATTTATAAAATTATAAAAACAAACTTTTTGTAAAATATTCTTTAAAAAATTGATTTTAGGTTTTTGGCACATTTCTGTAAATTTAGTCTTTGTGTGAAAACTATTAAACTATTGTGCATTTTATTCATTTACTTAACTAGACTTTTGTATGTCTCTCATCTTTCATTATTATATATATGTATCAACTGATGATCTTGGTCTCTTTGTAATTATGCTATTTTTAAACATTAGTTCAAGCTTTTTCAACATTAGTTCAAACAAAACTACAAGGAAATAATTACCTCTTAAATGAAGGAAATATTTCTCTTTGATCTTGTAACAGGAAAAGTCTTCTCGTTATTGTCTTCATAATCATTAAAACTCATTTCATAACTTTTAATAAATAATTTATGCTGGTGGAAGCAGTACAATTTAAAATGGAATTGTGTATTTTGTATTTGAGAAATTTCCATATCTGCTGTTACTATTGCTCTTTCAAACATCTATTTTGTTGAATTTATATTTAAAAGTACTTCTTGTAGACAATGGATGTTATTGAAAATGAAGAAGATCTAGCATTTCTCTATCAGCTAGTAGAAGGTACAGCAACATCTAGTTTTGCTTCCTTTACAGCACTGAAAGCTGGGCTGTCTAAAAAAATAGTGAAAAGAAACCTGAAAGTAAATTAAAATTCTTTTGTACTTTCTGTAGACTCTCATTAATTTCATTCAAAACCCAATGACTTAAACTGAGAATGTGAAACTAATAATGAAAATGTGTGTCTGTTGATGTTCTATAGTTTATTTATCTAATTGTCTAGTTCTATAGTTGAGTAGTTATCTAGAGCTTCTGAATTTGGCATAAATCTACTTTACAAGACTTTACAAGGCTGTTTTGAAATTTTAATTAATTATGAAGATTTTAGCATTTATTTATGATAATTTCCAAAAAACATTATTGCACAAAAATTACTTTTATGATTTAAAAATTCAAAAAATATTTTTAATGCCATCGAATTATTTTTGGTTCAATATATATATTTTCAATTTAGACAAATGTGTTAAAAATATTTTTTTGTATAATTTTGAACACTACTATTAACTACTGCGATAAAATGCAAACAGTTTTTTTTATCATAAAGTATTCAGTCATATGATTTTCTTCTATTATTGAGAGTTAAAAGAGAGAAATATTCTGTCAATTATCTCTGATGCTTGCATAAGAAATTAGGAAATGTATTTTCAATATCACAAAGCACATTGCACAATTAGAAGATAAGTTTCCTAAATAAAATTAATTTTTCTTTGATGCAATGGTATTTAACTCAATTTGAAAGGTTCACATATACAATAAGCAAAACAGATGTGATAACAATCCTGTATAACAATTTTAATGTATGTCATAATTTGATCATAAAGGACTTTATCATCAGCTCAAATTGTGTAAGATATTTAAGTAAAATGGTATAAAACCAGCATTCATTGCACACCAGTAAGTCACCAAAAGATTAATGCCAAGCATTTGCAATTTTTTCAAACAGTTATTTTGCACAAAAGAATAAAATAATTTTGCAAAAAGTTGCTGTGATTTTAGAAATAAATATTTCTTATGAAACATTTATAGTATACAGTGTATTTCCAGCATTCTATATAACAGTTCATTTAGGCATACACAAAAAAATATAAACCAGGTATTTTATATTAAGGATTTTTTTTGTTATGTAGTTAGATATCTAGAACTAAAAAATAGATAACTATTTTACCTGAGTTTTTAGAAAATTGTTAATTTATTTCAAAAGTCATCATCTGAGATGAAATAATTAAGTGTTTAAAATGTCATACTGATGTATAAAAGAATGTTTTAGCAGCTTAATGATGCTAAATGTTTAATAGCTAAAGCATTTTATTCTTTGCTGAATTTGAAGTATCATATTAATTTAAATGCATATAATTTCAATGTATCCAGTATTATTGTATCAATGAATGCTTACCAAAACATAAGATATTATAAAGTTGTATTTGCATTATTTTCAAATTCATTTTATTCAGCGTAATCCTATATTTATTTTAAAGTCATGTGTAAATGCCTTGTTAAAAAGAAAAGTATATCTGAACATTGAAATATATATATATATATATATATATATAATATGAGAAATGTTAATATTATGAAATTTATGTATTTGAGACCAAATATTTCTTTAAATATTCTCTCAGCATAGGATATTGCTTTAAAGTTAATTGGTTTGATTATGAATACATTTTATAGAATATGAAATTTGCACAGTTACCAATCAATTTAAAATTAAATATTGGTTCAATAACTTAGACATTGCAAATCAATCCTCTTTGCAACAGGATGGAAAATTGATTTGGATAATAATTATTTTCCATACATAAAATAAAAGTTTGAAATGATTTAATATGGGCTTGAAATTAATATAAAATTTGGTTAATTTGGATTATCAATTTTATTTTAGATTGCTGAAGCTCTTAAAGCAAGAGAACCAGTTTTTCCTGAAGAATCCAGTTGGGTCCATGATAAATTAAGAAGGTAAGGCAGTTTCTGTTTTTGAGTATTCTGAAAGTGTTCCTGTAATGTTTTTGGATGCACATTTAAGAACAAGCATAATGTAACAAATTCTATACAAGATAATTTATTATTTAAAGTAACTAGATTATTTTTAAAAACTATCCAACTATATTTATATTTTTTGAGTAATATACTTAATTTAATAATTTTTGATTCCCTTATTTAAAACTTATAATTAATCGGTATTAAAAATGAATTTTAAAATCAAGCTTTCAATTACTTTAATATTATACTTGTGTACTTACAAATACATTTTTATAAGCGAATTTTCAATTAAAAACTAATAGATTGAATAAAATAATGCAAGGTAATTCAAAAGAAAAAGCTTTGAGAAGTTTCATTTGATTTAATAGTATTTCCCTATTAAAATTTTTTGAAATAGTTTTCATATTAAAATTGTAATGATGCATTTAATAATATTTTTTATTTAAATTAAAAAAAAAAGTAACTTTAAAAAAATTATTAAAAGTTAAATTCCCATTTGTTTTGAATTCTTCTGACTAAGAATGAAATTGATTCCATTTCCAAAGCCATATATTGCCTTGTTTTAAATTTATATTAATATACATCAATTTCAAAATTATTGTAATTTTTAGCTAAGTACATAATTTATTTGATTAAAAATGTTTGTTTTTTATGTAAAAAGTTTATTAATAATGTAAGACTTTATATGTATATATGTCTTTCATATGTGTATGAATTTCAGTTTATTCATGTTCTAAAAAAAAATATTTTCTAATCAATCAAATTCAGTCTTCACTTTAACTTCTGAGCTGTGCAGGCTTTTATTTTCTGCACTCACTGAAACTGAAGTACTATCTCAGTTAAATTCCCTTCTAAAAATATATTTAAAAGATATATTTTAACCTTCTAAAGTTCTGATATCTTATTAAGACTGTGTTTCTGCTTATCTAAAATTCAGATAAAGAAATCTTAATATCTAAAAACTGAACTCCTTTGAGGAATAAAGAAAATAAGCAGGAATAAAGGAAAGATTTCTTTTAAAAAACTCTGTACTTACTTTTCTTTCCTGGAAAAATTCTATTTTTCTGAGGAAAATTTATAATTAATGTTTTATTTCTGGTTTTAATAATATGTTTATTGGTAAAAAAAAAATACTTCCTATCATAGAAATAAACTGACTTTGTTATTAAAGGCAATAGACCAAATAGTAAATAATTGAAGTTGATGCAGTTATTATCAGATTATTTCTTAGGCAAATCCATATTGAATATAAATTACAGAAAAAGTAAAAATTATGTAAACCATTTATTACAAATTGTTATGAATTGATCCCATATTTTCATATTAATTATTGTAGCAGAATCATAATTTCTTTATAATTATTTCTTTATCTTTTAACTTAATTTGCAAACATATGGATTAAAACTATAGTTGATTCATATTTATAATAAATAATGTGTAAACTAGAAAAAAACACACACTATATTGATATATTTATATATCAATGTAGAGTAATACATTGATATATTTGTATATTAATGTAAAGATATATTTTGTATCCAAAATATGTGAAAACAAAATGTTTATTATATTGCAATGTAAAATGATATTTATTTTGAATTGATGCCTTGTCATTATTTGTTTGAAATATTGTAAAGGATATACAAGTATTATTTTTGAATGTTGTAGACCTTTGTAGGGGTTGATGAAAGTGCTTTATGAAAAAGTGTCTTTTATATGTTAGTTAATTATAAATGTTTCAAAGTTCAAGGAATAAGAGAAATCAAAAGGTAAAACAGAAATTAATCAGGAACAGCCAATCAGAATAAAAAAAAAATCACTTTATTATTATTGTTTAAAGTATTAAAAACGTTAGTATAATATAAAAACACACAATTAGTTTTTGAATAGTTATTATTTAACAAATAATAGCACTATAAACTGATCTCTAAGCTTTTTATGCTTAAAGTAAAAATATACAATTTTAGATGCATCCAAAATACCTCAATATACTCATTTTCAAAATTTCCTTTCAGGTATTTTACTATTTTTGAAAAGTTTTCAACTCTTGATATACATATAAGCAATCCTCAAGATTTTTTGCAATTTGTCAAGGAAGCAGTCACTGAACCACACACCATAATTCATCACAGTTGAAAAGAAATAAAATTAGACCACTAAAAATATCTTTTTCATTAATTAATTATAATTTAATAACCTTCAGCAACTACATGATTTATTCTTGTAAAAATAAAAGAAAATAACCATTAATGATGCAAAGTTTGTTTTTTTTTCATTTATGTTATCAAAAAATATTAGCATTTTAAAACAGAATCCACCATTTATATTCATTACATCCTTTTTCTTAGACAAAGAAAACCTTCTCACTTTTTATTTTTACAATTCATGTTTTGTTTTAATTGCTTTAAACTTATTAAAAATATATAAATAAATTACAAAATGATGTAATCTTATTAAAAAATAAAAAATAAACTTTTTTGAAATAAAATTTGAGTGGTGGTGAGTTTGGCAATTTTTCAATTAATGAGAAAGAACTTGTGAAGACATATTTTCAAAGATTTGTAAAGCAACAGATATGAAAGTTGCACCAATGAAATGCTGTACGCATGAAATGGAAAAATAAATGAGGTGGGAAATAAGAGAAGAATGATGAATGAAAGTTTTTTTTTTATGATTAAATTTCACATTGAAGAAATTCATAACAAGCATATTCTTCATTAGTTCTTCATACCATTTACAGAATTTGCTTTCCCTTTAAATAAAGGCCTTAAAGCATTAAAAAAAATGATGTATTTTTTTATTGTAATTTATCTTTATCAAGTTTTTTTACTGTAAAAATTTTGATTGTTTGATTTAAGTATCTGTATCCCCTTAAAATGTATTATCCTAATAAAAAGGACGATTAAAAGAACAAAATTTTTCAACTATTTCTATATTACAAATAACAATTTCTAAAGTGAGCTTTTTCTTTGTTCTTTACCATCCTTGAAGGATATATCCTGAACCAAAGCCATGACATCAAGAAAATGCTGATTTCCATCACAGTAATGATGCTTGCACCAATATAAAGGCCCAGAGATCCACCAATATTACCTTCAAAATACATTCAGAAAATGAATAAATTTTGAAAAGCAATTTAAAACAATATTGATTATGGATTAGTTACTTAAAATACTACAAAAGAGATGAAATTATTACTTTTATTTTCATACTTTTCAACAGATATTGTATGCCAGAAATTCTTAAATTTTTTCTCCAAAACTTTAAAAAATTTTCTATTTCTCAAAACGGATTTATGTGCATGAATCTTTATGCATTAAAATTTAAAAGCATAAATGGAAAGTTAATTCATGAAAACTGCTAACATATTTTGCTCACAGCAATTTTACTATCATTAATTATTTTCATCAGAAGAATTTACCATATTTTAAATAATTTGCGTTGATAATGCTGATAATTTTTAAACAAAAATTCATTTCATACTCTACGTTAGGAGGCTTGTAAGTAGTAATAACTGATGTGACTACATTTACATTATCAATAAAAGTTTTACATATACTTACGCTTTTTTTTATTACTTTAAGGAGAAAAAAATATACATGAAGAGACTAATGAATGAGAATATAATGTATTTTATTAATTTAATATAATTATGCTAATGCTTTATAGCAATCAGGGATTTAAAAAATGTTTTTTGTCCTACTTTTGTTTCCAATCTAATTAATTTGACAATTTACCCCTTTTGAGATGGATTTGATACTACTTCATCACATAATGGTATACATGTGTGCTGAAATGAATTATAGGCAATAACTCCTGTGGTTCATATTTTAGCATAGCTATCAAATGATAATTTTCTGGTGTCATCTTGCATTTCTGTTTCTGTTTTTATTTTGACAAATTTAAGAAACAGTCTGTGTCAAAAATTCTCATGAGTTACCTAACTTTAGAAATGATTGATACATACAGAGAAATGAAATTTATGATTGTTCTACTTACTGAAAATGCTGGAAAAGGTCGTTGTTCGGTATTGGAAATACATGAATTGATGTGCATCATACAGTATTTGCACACGGCTGGAATAAATAGGAAAAAAATATTGAAGAAAAATCTAATATAAATGTTTAATAAAGGAGAAATACTGTTATGAATTGGGTAGCAAAGGTTAGTAAGGCAAATAATTAAATGCATGAATAATAAATTCTTTTTTCAGTGTATATTTTTCGGTTTTGCTATAAAGAACTGGGTTGCATTCTCTCATCAACTGAAATATTCTTATTGGAGTTATATTTTGATACAATTAAAGCATTGAGACACAAACGGGCAAGAAAGAGATATAAAAGGAAACAAATAATTTATTTACTGCACATTGAGATGCATTCGTTTAGAATAATTGCACAAAATTACATATAACAGCAGTAATACCAATAAAAAATGCTGATATTTCTGGAATAAAATCTACTTTATTCTTTCCCTCATTAGTAGACATTTCCCGTTCTTATAAATATGTTATTCAATCACTTCCCTCTATTTTGACACATATATCCCCTATCTGGCTTACAGTGAAAACTCATGGAAAGAAGACAAATTCTGAAGAGTAAAATTCTTCCTTTTCTTATGAACACGCCATAGTTATAGAGAAATAATAGCATATACAAAGACTAGACAATTGATAAGAATTGAAGATTACATATTGAAACTGTCTATGAAATGTTTCAACCAAATAAAGAGCTTTCCTAATCCAATCATCAACAGTCATACTGTGGCCACAATGAAGAAAACATGTATAATCAAATGCCATTATTAAACGATCTATTTCCCTTAAACCACCTTAATTCGAAATAGTCTGAACTGAACTCTTTTGTTTGCAGTCTTACTGAAACTTCGAAATTATTCAAGCCTTTAACAATTAACTCCTAAGCTTTATTGTGATTTCTGTAGACAAACTTAAAATGTATCTCAGCAAAATTTCCGAGGTTTTCAGAAGTCCTGTTTTATACTGAGGTAGAGAAAAAGTACATAGACAATGAAAGAGACTGGTACTTGACTAATTATGCTTGATGAGTGTTGATATTTTATAATTCGCATTTTGATTAAAGTTTTGTATTTTTAATAAATTTATTTAGCAATTAAACTAGTAATTTTTTAAAATTCGATCTGCTTGCGACTTTAGTCAATTGCTTAGGCTGCCTGGTTGGAAATTCTCCACTATAGATATTCCTAATTTATCTGCAGTCGCGGCTAATATTCAAATAATGAGGTCCTAAATAGAGGAAGATCGAAAATGCACACCAATGATTCCGTAAATTCTTCCAAATATGTGTCATTGTTAGTGAATTACTATTATTACTAAACTAACTATCACCGAAAATATAATAATAATTTTAAGCATTGCTGCAAAAAAATAGTTGTTTACGATTTTCTTAGAAAATATTTTGTTTCCTTTGTTTTTTGTCTTGTATTTATGTTTAACTCGATCAGTACTGAAAGCCAGGTCCCAAATGCCCATTCAACAAAAATATGGCGCGTGCTCTAAATGCATAGATATCACTAAAAACATTTCTCTACCTTTCGTTAAAAGTAATTGAATTAATACCCGATGAATTTTATTGTTAGAAATACACATCCAAATGGGTGGGGGGGGGGTGAGAGGATTTCTGAGAACTCTCAAAAGATGTCCTAGCATATATTTGCTTAATAGCTATCAGCTAGTAAGTCTACAGCAACCCTTTAAGAACACGAGATATCATTACGGTTCACAAAGGTGAAGTTAATTTTTTTCTCATCTTTGACTGAAAAACTCGGACATTCCAGGATTCTGAATGCCCGAGCAATTGAATGTTCGAATGAGTTGAGGAATGAAAGAGTTAAACTCGTTATTTGCGTTATTTTACATTTCTACATAAAAAAGTTTAAATGTACTGCATCATCCCTTAAGTCGATTATTCTCAAACAACCCACTCTAATAAAATGATGGCAACTACACTACATGCCGTTCTTATATTTTTAAACCATCTAATTGGGGCGACCATCTCCCTTCTTCTCGTGTCCTATTCAAATGGCGTAAATTGGCCTATTCACGTAAAATTTTGATTAATTTTTAATTAAAGATTTGAAAACTCATTTTCAATGAGTACCTACAACTCAAAAAGCAATTACGCCAAATTTGTTTATTCTACGCTATAGAACGTTTCGAAAGATTTTGAAATTTGTATGAAGGTTTGTTGACATTTGGCAGTTGCCATTCGGTAATAAGAATGATTTTTGTACCTCGTACGTTTTTATACATGTAGGTTTTTTTTATAGATTTTATTCAGAAACAATGATTATTTTAAGAAGTGTTTATATCAGGATTTTTATGTTCAATGTACATCGACATGATTATGATTAACTGCTTAGATAATAGTGTAACACTATTTTTCACTAGCTATCGCCTATGTTTGCTTTTCAGCCACTTTACTCCTTGCTTTTTCTACCGCAATAAAATTGAAATAAGTTTTTTCAATGTAGAGTAAGTAATAAGACTCTTCAGATTAAACTATATATTGTTATAAATCTGTAATGTTATTTCCCAGCAACATTACAGATTTGTAATGTTGCTGTTGCTTACAACGGTCTTTCCAATGATTAAACTAACCATGCTGGGAAGCAAAATTACAGATTTGTAACTATATATATATAATACAATTTTTTAAATGAATTTTTAAACATTAAGTAACGTGCATTTATATTTCAAGGAAGAAATATGCTTGCCTGATATTTGCAGAGCCCATTCCCATACAAGTGACCGCAGTATGGTATTTATAGACAATGCAAGGCTCATGGCAATCTTTAAGAATATAAGATACTGGAAGAGACAAATAAAACAGCTAAAGAGGAGCATTTTACAAAATCTGTGTAAAAAATATTACTGTAGTTATAAGTAATATATATATATATATATATATATATATATATATATATATATATTTTTACTTAGAACTGTAATTTTAATTTTATATATGGAATTTTTCAGAGAGCATGCAATCATGTGCAACAGTAATTTTTAGAACATATTAAGAAATCCTGTGCTGCGCCTTGTTTCATTTTTGCAGCTATTGGCATCATGATCAGAAGACTCTCTTGTCGTTTTTAACAAAACCATCACAATTTGGCGCAGTTGAATATTATGATGTTGTAATAATTCTATTATTTTTCAAATGTTTCTAATAATTGTTGATTACATTGATAGCCAGGCACCTTTGGCAACCATCTGGTTCTTCTGGGAATGTTGGTTGTGAGTAAGTTATATTAAATCTGTTATATATAAGTTAATATTCACGATCCCTCAATAAAGCATTCTTAAGCAACAATTTACCAAAGACATTAAAACTTTATATTAATAGCCTTACATCTTTTCTATTCATTATATACATTATATCTAATTGCCTGCAGTCTTTTACATTACTATACACTTTTTTTATTCCTCGGGTAAATTGAGCAAATAATAAGTACAATATTAATTCCTTAGAAAAAAATAAAGCCATAAATATTTAACGAAACAATGACCCGGCTATCCGAATATAAGTTAGCACGATTATTACAAAACGAAGAGAGCTAGATGAATAAAATTCGGTGCATGAATTTAATATTTAATGTGTAAATTCTAATCAAAAGTTTGAATCATATTCATCAAGAAGTTGGCTTTTTGTCTGTCTGTACTTTCACAAGCATGTAAGCTCTAGAACTCAAAAATACGATAACTTAAATACATCAAATTTCATACCTGATTTTGTAATTACAACTGCAGTTTTGTATCAAATCTTCGTTTCAACTGATTGGTAAAAACGCGACTAAGATTGGATTTTTCAGATATTTTTCACCGAATGACATTGATTAATCACTAAAAAATTCCCCTGGGATCACACGGTAGATTAAAAAAAATTCACGCCTATGCCATGCAAGGCCCTCTCTGAGATAATACATTTATTAGAGAGAATGTTGTGGGGATAGCTCTCTCGTTGTATACATACACAGGAATTGTCGAATACAAAGTTAAAAAAAAATAATCTGTATTAGGTTTATTATACATTTAGATTTATTATATGCCGGCGTCCTTGCATAGGGGTAGTGCATCTTCCCCGTGATCTGGGCGCCCCGGGTTTGAATTCCGGTTCGGGCATGGTTGTTCTTCATCTGTGCTCTATCTGTGAGGTGTGTGAATGTGCTTTCCTGTAAAAAAGGGTTGTGCAAGCGAATGTGTGTGTTTCATCTTCATATGAGCTAGAAGTCAGACTTTTGCCCTCGGGTGCTCAGGGGTCTTTACCTTCAGAAGCTACTGCACTCCCTTTCCGTGGTAACGCGGACACGACATCATCATCATCATTTATTATATGCATCTTCATATTCCTTAAGTTTATTATATGTTCTATGTTTATTATATTTTATTATAGGTCAAATCTTGGTTTCATTCGACTAGGAAAAAAGCGTTTGAAATACAAATTTGATTTTCGAGTACTATCAACTGCATGGCATACATTAAGAAGCAAAAAAAAAAAAAAGTCCTAGCATCACACAATAGATTTAGTAAGTCACATCAAAGATCCATATCTCGTAACTATTCATCTTGCCGTGCATTCGCGGCCTTAACCAAAGTCTCAAATTTTATGCACGATGACGGGATGATATTCACTTTTAATAACACTTTTATTAAAGAGGAAGGGAATACACCTTTATTAGAAGTGAGGGGAGTAACGCGTAAGCGAGAAAATTTTTGTGAGACTTTCTTTTTCCCTTTTTTTCCTTCTTCTTTGAAATCAATTAGGCAAAGAGCTCATTTGACTTTTGGTGAAGATATACCTGTAGCTTTACAACTATTATTTAGTTCATAATTAGCCTATCTGTTTCATAACTGATATTTAGTTGTTACAGATCACCAAAAAATAGTAAAAAATGATATGAATAGGCTATAATTAGATGCCTTTGGAAACCAACTTTTTATCAGGTAACAGCGCCCGAGTTACATTTGAATTGAATCTTTTATGCATAATTTGAAAAATTCACGATTTGTTTAATATTTTATTTTTAAACGTCAAATTGTTTAACGCATTTAAAATCTGTTATTATAGTAGTCTTGCTCTGCATTCCATTAGAAATTGTTGTTGTTTCTAATGGCATTTGTCATAGACAAGCCCGCTGACAAAGTCAGCGATTTTAAACCAAGAGAGCGTTCTCTTGTTTTTCAGTAGCGCCATCTAGGGCCAAGAGTACGTCTTAGCTACTCACGCGTCACAATCTTTTTTACGGGGCAGACTTCATTCATGCATTTCATTCACTCATCCACGATCGTAATTTAGATCTGAATCAGAGAACGATCACCTCTGAACCAGTACCTCCAATGGTATTACTCTCTACATGGAGGACTTTGTGGCCACGACAGATTAATATGTGCGCCAGCAACCACACACACGGAGAGTCTTCGGCCGGCAGGTTTCGAACTCACAATCCAAAGGATGCAAATCCAATGCCCTACCAACCAGGCTATCCCGGCCACTATTAGAAACTTCTTATAACAAATAAAAATGATTACTCTCCTTTTTAAAGACAAGCTTGATTATGCATTTACTCACAATTACTCTTTAGGCTCTTTGATAGCAGGCAGTGATAAACATCCGAAGGCTCACATATTCTTTCCGCAGTTTCACCTGTAAAAGAAAAAGAAAAAGAAAATAACATTTTTAAATAAAGCTTTTATTCATTCAAGCTTTTCGAAGACTAATTCGGTAGAATTTTTATTGCAGCTAAGGAATAACATACACTCATGTCCAAAATTAAGGTCACAAACATAAAATCTGCGAAAAATGAAAAACTATTCACTGTGTTGCCACGAAATTTGGCACAGAGGTACACTACAATGGAAGAAAGAACATAGACATATAACAACGTGGAAAAGATTTTAATTGGGAATTAAGAAACAGGATATATCAAAAAGTGTTACATTATGAATCAGAGATAAAGCATTTATCTCGAGAAAATTCCTGTCTAATATGGAATGTGACCACCGTGCACTGCTATACTGGCTTCACAACGAGCTTTCATACTGTTTATGAGGGTGTCAATAAATGCTTGGAGCAACAAAGCCCACTCTTCCAAAAGCGTGGCTTTTAACTCTTGGAGGGTATTAGGAGGGGGGTTACGCTGTGCAATGGCTCTTCCGAGACCATCCCAAACATGTTCAATAGGAGTCCTCGAGGGCCAGTCCATACATCGAATATCCTCTTCCTCAAGAAAATCATCAACGATCTGGGCTCTGTGTGGAAGCGCGTTTTCATCCATAAACATGAAGTCTGGGCCAAAAGCACCCCGGAACAATCTCACATAGGCTTCAAGGATCTCATCCCTATAGCGATGTGCATTGACAGTACCCGCATCGAAGACGTGCAGTGGCGTACGTCTGCCCAACATTATGCCACCCCAGATAAGGATTTCTCTGTCACCAAATCTGTCGATTTCTTTTACGTAGGAGGGATGATAGCGAGCTCCTCGCTCTCTCCAGATGAATATTCGACGAGTGTCACTCTGTGTGGTAAATCGCGACTCATCACTGAAAAGAACACGCCCCTAATCTTGCTGTGCCTAAGACTGATATGTTAGGCACCACAACAGCCGGGCTTTTCTGTTGGATGCAGTCAAAGGGACGAACTCAACTGGTCGTCGGGCATAAAGAGCTATTTCAGCTAGACGTCTGTATACGTTTTGTTTGGAAATTCTTATTCCAGATGCAGCAGCAAGAGCATGAGCAAGTTGAGTAGCCGTTGTCAGCCTATGCTGTCATGCGCTTAATGCCAAATAGCGATCCTGTGCAGGCGTCTTTGCTCTGAGACGGCCTTGGCCAGCCTTCCTGGTTACAGTACCACTTGTTTAGAATTGATTCTACAACCTGGATACCACATTCGGTGCCACTTGTAACCATCGAGCCACCTCCGCTTGAGACTGCCCAGCCTCAAGGCTACCAACGGTTCTCCATCTCAAGATATCGTCTAAACGATTATGAGAACTCATTCTCACTGGAAACAGGTTAAAATTTTTGTTTTAATGCAATATTCACAAAATTGCAGACAAATATCCCAAATGCCTAAACGGTCTAATTTCAGTAGTTCCCCAAAAACTAATGCTAAACAACATTTTTTCTCACAAAAAACGGTTAATATCGTGTTAGCGGTCCTTCACAATACATAAAATACAATTTGTTTAAATTTTACTGGTAGCCATTTAGAATAAACTTTGAAAAACATTTTTGTGACCTTAATTTTGGACATGAGTGTAGTTAGGTCGTTTTTCAGCTCTTATACATTTTGAATGATTTCATGGAATTCATTCACAGGCGATATCTGTGTTGATTTAGAATTTAACTCCATTGACAGTTCTCTTGTGACAGCAGCAACGCTGAATTTTTCTCCAATTATTCTAAAAATATTTTTTTTTCTTTATCACAACTTTTATGTAAAATTCGATGGTCTGATTCAAATGACGATAATTTTGTTAATATTCTGCATCCTCGATGAGAAAGTGAAGACTTTTTATTTTTACACGCAACTTAAAAGCAAGAGAAAATGCGCTCTATCCTGAAAAATGTTTTATACTTTGGGTAATTATTATATAAATAATTAATATGTCGAAATCTCATAACTTAGTTTATGCAAATGCAAAATTTTGTCAGTTACTGGAAATATTCGAATAATGGTTATCCATTTAAATTACGAATGTCATTTAGACACATTGAGGCTCCCGACAGCAGTAAAAAAAAAGTAATGACTAATTCGAGTTACGAGTTGACCATCTTAATTCTTCTGTACGCATGGCAGAATTGCGTATTACAAACTTCCTAGGAAGATTGAAAAATAGGAGATTCTATGAGAGATCACATATTTTAATTGGGTTACTATATATATATATATATATATATATATATATATATATATATATAGGAAGAAATTTTTTTTCTTTATGGTTATTAAAAAAAATCTCAGAAAATTATTGCAAAACCTTGTTTTTAGAAATTCTTAGCTTTCAATAATTATAATAATATGTTTTTAAATAAATAAGGAATTAAGCTGAATGCAATTGGAATTTATATATCTGTTGACGATATGAGACTCAATTCTTGCACTTTTTAGGATAAAATTACTATGAAACCTGTGCGTAACGAAACTATCCATACGGTAAATCTATCCACAATGATATTTCTCTTATGTCCTAGCAAAATTCCTATTCATTGCATTTTGAGTCTGCCAACAACCATAACTCTTTTTCAGCTGCACCTGTCTACAAAGATTTTTTCTATAAAAAAACCCCGATATTTCCGTATAGTCTAATCTTTTTTTCTTGGAAAACGACAGTCCATCACCTGGACTGCGAAATAACTAAAGAATTCTGTTTGCCTCCCTATCTATAGAATTTTGAGTGGAGGCTTTTGTTGTTTTGAACCCTTTTGTAATAGAGGGATCAAGAGAGACGGAAAAGAGTGATGATTAGAATTATATTCGTATTTCTTGCCAATGGAATGTACAGCAGACAAATCAAAGACTACTACGACAAATTCCAAAATATAATCCTCTTCAAGATTTTATTACAATAATACCAAATATTTCAGAAATGCATCTGAAGTCATTCTGATATATACATGCAAATATCATTTGTTACAAAAAGTAAATAAACGAAATTAACAAATTTTTTCTAAAATTTTTTTCTTCTGTAATTTTTTGTAAAGGCAACTGGTATTAATACTTCTCATTTATGCGTAATTTGTTTTGTGTGTTTATTGATAGTAAAATTTTCATTTTGAAGTTCTTATAAAAGATTTAAATAAATTGCAGCTTAAAAAATATCTTATATGTTCAAACTGCCTATAACACTAACATGTTTATAACAATGTCTGAAGTAACTGTCTACAGTGTTGTTATATACAGATTTTTTATATGCTATATTCATGCTTTTTTTTAACTTTATAGTATACGTAGTATAGAGAAAATATAGTAATCGTCAAAAATTTCGAACTCGAGATTTTGATGAATCTCCACGTTTTAGACATCCCTGAATTCGAAAGATGGATTTTTTGGAAAATATCCGTCAGTCTATCTGTCTGTCTGTGACAAAGACAACTCAAAAATGCATTGAGCTAGATAGATGAAATTTGATATACGATCTTTACACCGAATTTGTAGATTTCTATCAAATTTTGAGCAAAATCAGTTGAATAAAAAGTATGTCTGTTCAGCTGTTTGAATATAAGTTAACATGATAACTACAAAACAAAGAGAACTAGATGGATACAATTTGGCACACATTTAACGTTTATAGTGTCGACATCTAACAAATTTGAAGTATTGAATTTTGTGACTGCAAGTGTAATTTTTTAACATTCAATCGGTTGAAAAAAATACAGATTTGGATTAAAATACAGATTCGAATTTCAAATGCTATATTCGCGCACCAGGGCTTAGTCGCCAAATAACTCGCCAAGGATCACACGACAGAATCAGTAAAAATATATACATGCCAAAGGTTAATATTTCATAATTATTGTATACCAATGCCATGCAAGGTGTTCTGTGGTATAACATCTTTATTAGGGAGTATGCGAGAAAGTTTTGGGTGGATCACTTGGGTTTTAAAAAAGGGGGGAAGAAAAAGGGCTAGGAAACATTGAAGACGAGATGACTTACGGAACGTCACCAGAGATGTGCATTTACAATTTCTTTTTAGAATTCTTGCAGTTACTAACTGGTTGCACATTTTGCGTGTGAAGCGTTCAGTTCTTGGGTCTACTGGTAGAACTGGGCAGTTCTCAGACAATCCATGCCATGCTGTGTGCAAGGCGGTGCGTTGTTTCTACAAAGGAAACAAACATTTAATACTTTTATTTTTCCCAATGCGATACATTTTATATTTCCTGATAAATTTGGATCAACTATGACGCACCCGTTGTTTAAAATCTATTGGAGTACAACATCTATCTTAAAGAAGCGAATTCAGCGTTTAATCTTCAATTTATCAATTCTACTCTAACGGCATTCTGTTGCATTAACTTTTAGTTTGTACAGATCTTTATTCGAGAGCGCTATATCATTTTGTCTCAGCTTTATGTATGTATAGTAAATCAATAATAATATGCATAGTATTGTAAAAATACATTTTTGTTAATTTTTAATTATTATTTATTTATTTTCTTACATTTCGGAAGTGAAACAACGGGAGAATAAAATAAAAGTAAATTTGCTTAAAATTTCGCGTTTATTTGAAAAAAACAACAACTTTTATTGAATCTTTTAGAGATGATTTTGAAAATGGGACTATGAATGGTAATGACATCTTAAACAGGGCAGAAAATAGATGGGAAGATGGTTAAAAAACTATATGCCCTTCCACATCAGCGACGAAATTCAAATCTAAGAAATGCGTGCTTTGATTCCATGCAAATTATCATTTAAATGTCTAAGAGTTTAAAGATCCACCCATTGTGCTAAATACATGTTTTAGAATAAGTTTTATTTTCCTACTTTTACAAGGTGGACGGAAATAGTGGTAGAGTATCCAGATAAGATCTTCTGTCCTTCATCGCCGCTGAAGGACACAATTGAATCCAAAGGATCGGTTAGAAACACGCTGAAACCTTCTTCGACTCCTTTCCCTACAAGAAAACTACGAAAGTTAAGAAAAATATCTAAATATACGAATGAAATTTTTAATAAAATCTGATTTCCGAAATTGTTTTGTTCGATATAAAATTATTATAGAAAGTGAAACTGCACTTGCATCAGCAAAGAAGACCAAGATATATATATAGCATTAAAAAGCATGATTTATTTTAAACCTTCAAATCTTTTCTTTAAGAGAGAGGAGCTTTTTTCAGGAAATACTTTTTCTTAAGGAATAAACCAACAATCAATTTTATATGCAAAATGATTCAAAATTGATTGTTCAAATTTTGCAGATAGTGTAACGGATGTTATGAGCAAGGATAGAACCTGGGATCTTGTGGTTCGCAGCCCCAGTAACATGACCACAATACAAAAGCAATTGCTCATGCAGCGTAGCTGTTAACTGGCTTATAAGCTTTCACCACAGACTCTCCCTCCAGTGAGTCGGAAGTGAGACGAACGATAGGGCTGTTGATTGGTGATGTATTAGTTGTTGATTCTAAGGCGCCTGTACCCATTTGAGTAGCGCCAAACGTTATGGCAAGCGTGTGTGTTTGCTGATGCTGTTGCTGCGTGAAGTGAGTCTGACGACTTTGCGTTGCTGTGGGTAGATGGCGCCACAACAGCTGTACGAAGGTTGAGGATTCACCGTCTGAAGTCACTAATGTGGCGAATTGGAATGTGCGAGGATAGAACCTGGGACCTTATCTTTCGCAGCCGAGTAACATGACCACAATACAAAAGTAATTGCTCCTGTAGGGTAGCTGTTAACTGGCTTATAAGCTTTCACCACAATAGTTAGGGAATAGCAAAGGAACACGTACATTTTATACTTCTACATGACATGTTGAAGTTCATTTTCTTTCTATATTTTCTTATGTGAAAGTAATTTATTTTCCAATTTCAGACCTTTCAGTCACACCTGAAGTATCAATTTTGAATCACCCTTTAAAGAATCCCCCCCCTTTTTTTAATTCTGCTATTATTTCTTCTTCATACAATTTTTTCAACGGATGGTGGTATGATGGCCGAGATTAGAGGGTCTTGGATTCGAGACCCAAAATACGCCATTTGCTAAGACTAGGATCAAATTCCTTTCACCGTAGAAATTTGATTCGTGAGTCTTTCTTATCGTTTGACTATGATTCAAAATTACGAACTTCACGAAATTTTTAACTTTTAATAAAACAGACTTTTATAAAATTAAATTAATCTAAATTAAGCTCAGACACACTACTATAAAATATAATTTTTGACAAAGGTTGCAAATTCCAATTCTTGATATGAATTGTTTTGTAAACCGTTTTGTGGACCTGAAACTTTCTTGGAATTTTATTCAGTATAAATTAGTAAATGTGTAATGTACCAAGGAAAAATATTTAATTTCAATTCAAGTTAGACAATTAAAAAGAAGAAAATGGAAAAGAAGCGAATTGCCATATCTGAATGTGTTATAAATAACATTTATGGTAAATTCAATAACAAGCATTTCAATTACAACATTTACAAGCATTTCCAACTTTCGTAACATTATGCTAATTTAGGTATAATTTTCCTTCGTTTCTAATCTCATATGTAAAAGCAAATGCTCGAACATTGGACGTTAATAATCTAAATATCATTAAAATATAATTATTTAAGGAAAACCAACAATTAAGTGAAATCTAAGATTAATAGAATTTTAAAATAGGAAGTCCACTCTAATTATGGGCCAATTGTTAATAACTTATCTTCCATTTGGAAGATAAACTTGTACTTCCAATTGGGAAAATAACGCATATAATTATATTTTATGTCCTTCGAGCTAATAAACGCATAATTGAAAAAATTGTAATATTTAAATTTTAAACAACCTCCCCGGTCATATTTTATAACATATTTTTGATGCACTAAAATTTTAAACAATAATGCTTTTCTCTTCTGCGATTAAAGCTAACCTAGTTATGAAGCTATGATTTTCATTATTTTAGAAAACAATGAAACCTCGAGCATGCTGATTAGCAGATCTTCCTCGAGATGGCAGTTGAAATCATTTAATAATTTTTAATGCTAGTTCGCAAATAGTACAGACTAACTCTCTATGGCAAAGGATACCGACGTGCTCTGATTGGTTTAAGCCTTGGCATCTTTTTGGCAATGTTTTGCACTCATAATAGTGTAGTTATCGCTTATTTGGCTCAAACCTTGCAAAACTGTGCCAAACTGTTTCCGATCTTTGTTGATATTCTTGAATCCATTCCTAAAATATGTGTTACAGAAATGCAAGAAATAAGCATGCAAAAGAAATGTATAAACTATTTATATATTTATAAATCTTAATATTAAGTTTATAACAAATATCAAGATTAATAATTAGATTGTTAATAACTATATGAATCGAAATATCTTAACAAATATGGCCCATTTGCAGATAGACATCTTATGGTAATAATTTGAATACGAAATTAATAAATAAATATCTCCTTGTGTTGTTTTATTTTGCATGAATATTCAATAAGAATTATAATGATTTCTATTCTGTTTAATGTCATCTAAATATCTTAATAAATATAGTATATTTGCATATAAATATTTTATGGTAATGATTTTAACGTGAAAATTTAATAAAAAAATTGGCCGATCATTTCCCGTAAAATAAAAGCTTAATTTTCAAGTCTTATTTTAATAATACTTCACAGAAAAATTGCTACCTGTGCTAATTTTTTATTTACAAGATCTGAAATACGAAAAATAGCTCGATTCTCACCAATCTCAATTATTTTATAATTGAATTTCTCTGGAAGATTTAATTTCTCCATTTTGAAAAATGGCAGGCAAAAAAGTACGTAAAAACTAAACAATGCAATAGGGTTGCAGCAGCTACAGCATAGGAAGTAGGTGCGAAAGAAATCGACCAATCAGAGCACGTCGGTATCCTTTGCCATAGAGATAGTCTGTACAATTTGCGAACTCGCATTTTTAATGTGGTGATAGTCAAAGCTTTTTAACTCGCACATTTTTTATTGCAGAAGTATGAAACTTTTTATGAAATATTTTATTAAATATGATTTATTTTTGACTGACATATAAATATGATGAATATGACATAGAATGGGGAAAATTGCAGAAATTAAATTCTTGCATCTTGACTGTAGAAAAATTCAATTTCCTTCATTTTTTCAACATTGTGTTTATTGACTTAAACGATACAAAATATAATCCTTTACGCCATTTATTTTTAAAAACTGATTGATTTACGAAGCTTTGAATTTTGCCATTTCAGACGATTTTAAAATATTTCAACAACTGTCACGAGAAAGGCCTGCCAATCAGCATCCTCGATGAAATCATTATTTGTAAAATTATGAAAATGAACGATTCATAACTTGGTTGGGTTTTAAATGTAGAGGCATGGAAGTTTTTTTAAATGTTATTGTGTCAAAAATCTTTTACTGAATCGGTTTCATTAAATGAGTTTATTTATTAGGATTTTACTAAATGGGTTTAATTTGCTTAATTTTTTTTAGCAAATCGTTTATCGATTCGACAACACAAAGTATAATTCTCTACATCATTTAAAATATTTTTCTATCTGTCAGAATATGTCTGTAACTCTTTAGAAATTAGCAATTGAGTTTGTTATTTAGTAGAGTGGATACTCAGCCTAATTGTGAATTTATCGATTCTATTACTTAAAATTACTAGTATTGAAATTGCATTAATTGTTTTCTAGTATTTTTAATTTAATTATTATAGCTGTGTAGTGCAATTTACCTGAATGAGGTGGTGACTTTAAATCCATAATAAAAGGTCTATCAATGGGGGTGTCTCTACTCAATTCCTTGAGTATATGGCTATCTTTCATTGTATAGCATAAGCCTAGGCTTGTAAGGACGGGTTGAAAGATTGCACAACAATTCATAGGATGCACCATAGCTAAGCATCTGTAGAAAAACTCAGAGCAACTGAAAAAAGAAATTTTTATCGCTGAATTTCCCAAGCGATTATATAGAGAGGGATTCTATCAAGACTGTAAAAATTATATAAAGCAAAGCTACTCATTCAGGTTACATAAAATTTACCAGATAATCAATCACCCCTTAATGTAATTAAAAAGCACTAATTAAATTTGTTAAAAGATAAAGTATATGGTATATGTTTTCTATAATTAAAGAGTACATTTTTTGAAAAAATAATTCTAAAACTAATTGTTCAGTTTCAAAAATTAAAGAATCATACTTCATGCTATGTTCAATGATGAAATGAGTCAAATTAAAGGTCGGTTTCGATTTCATATTTTGAAATCGATTTTCCAGTGTAATAAGATGTTCCTTGAAAATCAGAGTTGAGTTGTCTAGTTCGGAGGACTCGTTAATAAATATGGCCATTTGAGTCACCATGCTGGTTTCCTTCGGAGTAAAGCTCACCATTGGAAATCCTAACGATAAGAAGGCGTATTCTAGCAATTCCATGTAGCTATTGTTAAAATCTGGAAAATATCATCAATAAGTAAAAGAAAGCAATAGAAACATTTAAAATGCATGAGAGTTTTTACTTCTTTTCCCCCTTCTTTTATTTATTTATTTATTTTACGCAAAGGACTACTTTAATGTTAACTGTATTTAGTGGTAGCATTTTTATTTTCACTAGCTCAAATTATTGAAGAATCGCTTCCATTACGCAGAGAAAAGTCAGCACAATTTAATTATTCAGCCACTAAGAAAAAGTTCACAAAAATATATCATTAAATCATGGCATAAGTAGAAACAGGCATCCAGTGGAGGGGGGTGGAATAAAGAAAGAAAAGACGTGTGACAAAATGATCTTCCATTGAATACCAGTAGGAATTTTTCTATGAGCATATGTCAAGAACATCATCCATCGACACCCAGTACAAGATTTAGAAGATTTATGTTGAAAAGCTTCTACAACTTTTGCAGTAGTCCGAATGCGTTCAAAAGTACTTAGCGAGATTTGGAATACCGCTTAGACATCTATTGCGTCTTATCTACGTTGTTGGTATTAAAACATACTAATGGCCCTAAAAAAACTTAAAGAATATGTCTAGCCTCTACTAATTATAAAACTTTCATATTTATGTAGAACTGTACTTAAATTTCTTATCGATAGTTTTCATCCTATATACTACTCACGATAAGAGTTTTTATTTTGACAAAATTATATACCGCATAATCACATTCAAACAATAATAATATCTCTAACCTCTGCTAATTATAAAACTTTCATATTTATTATATGTGGGACTGTAATTCAATTTCTTATCGATAGTTTTCATCCTTATACTACTTAGGATTGGATTTTTTATTTTGACAAATTTAATCATACCTCGCATCACGCACAAACAATAAAACAATATCGGCCGTTAAAACTGCAGTAAATGTAGAAAAGAAAGGAAATATCTTACCTGTTTTGTAAGGAGGCTTTCTGCACACAGTGATAGCAGGATATGTAGGAAAATATTCTGGGTCTGCTTCTTCCCCAGCTTTCATATCCTTTTTCACACTGGTCATGTAAGTCGATTCCTCTCCAAAGGCTTCCTGTATCAGAAAGTGTAAATTGACAATCATCAGCAAGAAGCAGATAGCAAAGAGGAACCTGAAAAAAAGATTAAGTATTATGTATCGAAATGAATTTCATGATTTCAAAACTTCAATGCACAAAAGGTAACATGGTCAACTTCAATTCCCGATTAATCTGCAGAAATGGATTCAGCGCCACCATGGATAATTCGTATTATAAGTGATGATGGAAACAAATCAGTACGAAGATTAAAATTTTCAGTAACATTTTGTGGTTAATAAACACGATGGATAATCGAAAAATTATTGTGATTATATTTATTCTAAAGATAAAATATTCAGTTTTTGATAAAAACATCGAAAAGTTCAATTCAATATGTGCTCTAACATTCTGTACATTGCTAACATGTATTGCAAATTTATTGATTTGGTTTTAAATGAATTTTTCCAATTTTCACAAAAAAGGCCATCATTTTAGACTTAAGTATTGAATTATATGCTACATTGTTTTATTAACACCATTTATTTGGGCTTAATTTTGCTCTTGCGCCATTCATTCATAAAAATAATCACTAATAGTGCTCCATGGCGACACATACAAGTGGTCTTCTTAATGCAATCATAAAAATAACCACTGATAGTGCTAAAAGTGCACTATGTATCACATAGTGCTACAAGGATATCGCAGTGACCAAGATAATAGTTCTGTATTTCTAATAAGCAGGGAGCCAATCAACCTCTGTGGTTATCACATGTTATTGAAGTAATAACATCTACGCGTCCGATGGCAATCACTGATTTTAAAGACGGAATCACAGCCTCTATTATAATCATCTGTAGGGATGTACTACAAAAGCAAGATAGAACACATCATATCTGCTGGAAACTTTAAATTTTTGATAAAGAATCGAATCAAAATTCTAAAAACCTTTCTCTCGGAGCACTTATTACTCAAGTAGAAATTCTGTACCAAATTTATAAGTTCTAGATCCAATAATCCAATATATACAGAGTTTTGAATAATTTTTGTATCAAGTACAGAGATAATTTACAAATAATTTGGCAATTTATAAACATCATCATGTTAAAAAAATAATTAAAAGAATTGAATTTTACGTTATAAACCGTATCATAGAAAAGGACGAATTTTTTTTTATAATCTTTTGTTTTTCACTTCCTTTTCTTTGGTTGTAAAGAATTTAACAAAAAAAAAATGTAAAAAACTAAGCTACAATGGATTAATTCATTATTTACACGGAATCAAATTTTAAGTCTGGGAAAAGACAGTTAAATATTCACCTGAAGAAGAACTTGAAAATGCGTCTTAATTTGCGTCGAGGGCACAAATATTTAACTCCATGCAAACTGGCCGTTTGGACAAACTTGTTGATGAGTTTTTTACGTTTCTTGAAGTTTCCACAAATCCACGAAGAGCCATTCTCTGTTGTTTTCGTGGCATCAGGATATGTAGACCAGTCTGTGTACATTGTATGGCGGGGTTTCAAATTCCAATTATATTTCTCAGCAATAAAATCATTGGGCTAAATGAAAAAAAAGAAAGAAAAGAAAAGAAACAAGGCAATAATTGAAATTAAATAAATCAGATATAAACTGTTGAAGAAATATGAAGATGGTTCTGGAGAAATATTTCAAGGAATTCGTTAATTTTTAAATGAAAAAACACTAATTGGAATTAATTTTAAGATAATTTTAGACTGTACAGTAAATTGTACAGGATAGACTGCGCTTTCTTTTTATCGCGGGATATATCTATTTCTCACCGTTAGAGGTAATCTCACACATGCAGCTTCGAATACGAAAAATAAACTCGGAACGCTGCTCACTCTTGAACGCTAAAACTTACATTTGTTCTTCTTCCTCAGTGTTTAATGTGCAGTAATATGTAAAGTGTTAATGCATGTTTTAAATTCAATATAATCTTTTATTCATCAGCATTATTTGATGGAGTCGATTCATAAATGGATTTTTTGCAGCTAACAAATAGTGAAACAAAAGCCCTGCTTCCCGGAACGGCAGAAAAGGTAGGCCAGTCTTGATATTATATTTCTTGAATAACATGCCTACTGATTTTGATAAAATAAAATCTAAATTCTTAACAGTAAATAATGAAATCAATTGGGAAAAACTGACTAATTAATCAATAGTTAATTTTCTATTAAAATTTATTATCTGTATATTTAAAATAGGAAAATCAAAAGGTACGTTCCTCATCTTCAGACACTGGTCTAGTTTCGACAGTTTTTATTTCATATGAAATCTCATGATCATTAGACATATTCTGACCGGTAATTTAATCTCTACCACCAAACAATTTTGTTATAAATCTCAAAAATGCTACTTTACTGTACTTTCTCTATGGGAAAAAAACAAAACAAAACAAACCACGACAGAATTTCCTAGCCCCAATCAACGTATCTTTTGAATGTACATGTCGTTTAGGTTAGTCATCAATGATTGCCAGATCTCTCACCATTTTCAATAGATATCTCAAAATAAAATTTTAACACAAACTCAGTGACTAAATCAATTTAGCTACTTTGAATGTACAGCTAACCAAACAGAATATTCTATGTTTAAAATGAAAATATAATTTAAAATAACTTTCATTTGATATGATAAGATGTAGTTCATTAAAACTGGTCGACATCTCTCACTTAATGCTATTAATATGGTGAGTCAAACAGTAGGTCACAAAAGGAGAGTAGCTAATATTTGAATTTTAAAAACGGACTCCGAAAAAACCTATATAAACTCAACTTAAGTGTCGAATTTCATTTAATCTTTTCCTTGAATAAAAATTTTCGGCCTAAAGTTGGTGACTGAAAAACTTGTAACACAAATAAATATAAAATGTTAAGGATAGGTAAGAGTGCCACATAAATATTTCAGGAGTATCATTTGCTGCCATTAGAAACAAAATAAAAACCAGCGCGAATGGTCTCCGCAAAACTTTCTCTCATATTCTCCAATAAAGATGTTATCTTCCCGTTCTCTCACTCTAATTCGTAAGTTTGTGAATTATATGAATTAATATCTTTAACTAACTCGATTATTATTCATGATAAAGTAAAGCGATTTAAAAAATAATCTAGATAAATTTATTCTATCGTGCATGGAACAAGATTTGTCCCTCAAAAGCTTTTGGATGTTTAAACGTTTTTAAATAAATTCTTTAAATAAATTATTTAAAACGTTAAATAAATAAATTAACCCTTTAATATACGAAAAAATTAATATTTTACCCTTTTTTTACCCTTAATACGAAAAAAAGTATTGCAATCGTTAAGGAAATAAACCTAAATTTTAGAGATTATTCATATTTTCGACTTTACTGGATCTTTTACCTGAATTATGTCTATTTACTAAGGAGATTGTTAACACGTTAATTCAGAAATACAAGAAAATAGGCAAATTAAATTTGATATGTGGTTTTTTACTTCAAATGGATAGATATCTGTTGTATATAGGATGAAAACTATCAGCAGAAATCTATTCGTTCACATACTTGTACCCAAAAAATTAAAAAAAAAAAAAAAAAAAAAAGAAGAGAATTCATCCGCTTGTGTACTTACAGCAAGTAAACTCAAAAACATAAAAGGAAAAACAAATGCAAATTAGTTTCTTGACATCAAAGTATAGATCAGTTTTGAAATTTGGATATAATCTATCTATTAGAAAAATATATATTCGATTCAACTCACTATACTATAAAGCTAAACATAAAACGCACAGAATTTTTTACTCTAAAGGCGTGGAATAAGTAAGCATATTGGTTTAGATTAATAAAAATTGAAATTGGAAAGAAAATAGACAGCGAAGAAATTGGATTTTTTTCTTTTAAATTCGATTATTTTTTGGAAAAAAAAATTGTTCCGTCATAAATGAGTTTTTTATATAACAATTCTTGAATCACAAAAAACAATGAATCACAACTATTTAATTATATAAATATAAAAAATATTCATGTCTTACCTTATTGAATACATCCGTTTCGTACATCTTCAAACTCTATTTTGAAACTTTCAGTAATTTTATTTAATTTTCTGGGCAAGCAAAATTACCTTATTACAAGACAGAATAATAATAGTAGCGTTCTCATCAAAATTCTATGCTTATACGAAATTGCCTTAACGTAGCTAAATTGCTTTCAAACTTCGTAATTACTTCATGTAAATTCTAAACCTATTTTAAAGAGGCATGCGTGCGGTTCATTATCTGAATCATTTATTCAAAATGGATCAATACACTCAACCCAAGACATCCATTAACTCTAGCTGTGATGTTGATCAACTTCAAACAAGTAAAAAAAAGGACATGTTTCATAGAAAAGAAACTTGTTTAAGAGATAAAATAAATCGATTAGGTTTTCGGAAAATTTATTATTCATGCAAGCGATCTTATAGTTTAAATTAGTGAATGATATTATATTTGTTGTCATTTATTGGTGCCACTGAATTAAAATTCATCATTAAGATACAAAAAAGATATTCAGCTCAATTTTTAATCATGGTCTAGAGGACAAGGTCATAGAATCTAAGACCTAATTTTAAAATTCCGAATTTTTTTAATTTTTCAAGATTTAATTTTAATGACAATCCGTTATGATAAGTACCCCGCATTAATTAGATTCATCGCAGAAAGCTAAAAGTCTTCATCTTGGCGTGAAAGTTTGAAGATTAGCACGCCAATTTAGGCCTCGCTGTCGTCATTTGATCTCAGTAAAAATGCCAGGGTCCATTCCCAAATAGTTTCTGTGTGATTTCAAAATTGGAATGTTAATCAACGCTAATGTTAGAAGAGTTGTCTTCTAGTTAAGTGATGGTATCATCAGATCTAATTGTGGATCGAAGATTCGAAACCGGTTTATTAAATATATATTTAAAAAGCTAGATAAATTTGGTATTAAATTTTGGCTTGCCGCTGATTTAAAGTCATACTATTTATTGAATGGATATGCCTATTTGGGTAAAGGTGAAACAAAGCCTATTGGAGAAGCGGTAGATGAATGTTTGTTTGACGAAACAATACTACAACATTAGAGGAAATTTGACAATGGGCAATTTCTTTACTTCGCTGAAATTAGAGAAATGAATGAGGACCCCGGAATGAACTGTGTTGGCACAATAAACTGTTCAAATAGAGAAATATCTTAATCATTCAAAAGAACGATAGATGAACAGTATTCTAGCAAAACTGCTAAGCATGACAATATATTGATTACATCTTATTGAGTAGAAAAAGAATAAAAATATTATATTTCTAACCCTACACCCGACATCTAATGGAAAAATATATCCCCCCCCCCAAGTTTTGATATTTGACAAAAGATAGTGAGTTGATGCATCGAACCAAATAATCAGAAAATTCTCAGTGAAATTTTCACTCAGACATTTCAGTTCAACATCCTTTTAACATTCTTGATTTGGTCACGATAAATGCTCAGATTTACAAATGAATATAAAATTATCAGTCGCCATAATTTTATTTTGGATACGACTGAGGAGCTTCGGGGGAAAAAAAAACATTTCATCAAAACTTTTCGAATTTACCACATCTAACCGAGAGAAAATCGATACTTGTAATATCCTTTCGCGTAAATAAAGTTAAGTAAATGCGTGTAAAGCCATAAAAACTTCCTGCATTTATGAAAACTAACAAAACAAGTTTGTGGAACTTGTATAGCTAAAAATAATATATCAGTAATTCATGCAAACAATTGTTTATACAAATGGAACAATGTAAGTAATATGTTTATGTAGTTTTTAATAAATTTACTTCATAATGAAAAATGTTATGAAGTGATGTTGACAGATTTAAAAATAACTAGAAAGATTTTTGATTATTTTAAATTTTTTAATGTCTTTTGTTTACTTATGCTGACAATAAAAACAGTTTAATTTTTTTTTTGACGAAAGTTTTTTTTAGTACTTAAATTTTTTTATATTAAAGTTATCCTTTGTTTATATATCTTTAATTATTAAACAAGCTCATTATACACCAGGTGTCCCAAAAATGACTGATAAATTTTGAAAATCAATAAAGAAAACCCGAATGCAACAGAAATATATTGTTTGCAGCCTTACACGTAGGAAAGCAAAAAATTTTATTCAGCGAACTTCCAAATTTGCTACCATTGTACCGATAGATGGCGCTGTAACACAGAAAAAATGAAAAACGGTGTGAAAATGTTGTAAAAATTAAACAATGATGTTTTCAATGTAATCCCCATTTACATCAAAAATATGTTGCAGTCTGAGGCAAAAATTTCCAGATCTCAAGTTCTTCGTTTTACTTACACTTGTTGCAGATCACCTGCAGGGCCATCTATCGGTAACAATGTGAACTAAATTTGCAATTTGGTGTGATAAAATCCCGGGGTTTCCCATGCATAAGGCCAAATGATGCATTTCCGTCTTATTTCGTCTTTTCTTAATTGATTTTTCAAAATCTATCAGTCATTGTTGGAAACACCCGGTACTTATAAGCTTTACTTTACATAATATTATTAACTTCACATTATATTATTTTCGAGAATACCCTTCTTATCACAGAGCTGAAATATATCAGCTCTATGTTTCTTATACTCGAGAAAAGTAATCAAAATGGTTGCTGATCAGAGTTAGAGGTTTATAGGGAATATCGTAAGGCTAATGTTAAGCACAAAATGATTGAATTCACCAGAAGCCTTCTTGGCTTTATCACGTAACTCCTGACATAGCATTCAGAAACGGTAACAAAGATTTTAAAATAGGAGAAAAAGAACATTTCAGCTTTAGTGGCCGTTATGTAGGACGGCCTAAATGTTATTAGAAAGTTTAAAAAATTTATTACTGTAAAAAGTTTAGCAAAGTTTATTGCTTCTTTTAAGCAAACATTAATTGCATCAAATTGATATTTTATTCGAATGAAAAATTGCACTTGCTTTTTAACATGATAAATGAATTTTCGATTGCTTCAAATACGATACAGCAAAGCTTCACACATAATTTTCTAGATTATTTACAAATACAAAGTGTTATTTATGTAGTAACATAATGAATATATCATACTAATCAACTTCTGCCCCGTATCAGTTTATGACTTTAAATTACCCTTCTGTATGCAGAAAAGCAATAGTATAAAGTTATAATTCACTGAATATAAGAAAAAATTTATCTTTTATTTATAATTAGAGAAATAAGAATGTAATAGTAGAATTTGACTTTCTTTTTCTCACAAAAAATTAGAGTGTATTAATGACATTCGGAATCAGGGTTTTCCGAGGGGTTTATATGGCAACCTTTCAAGACTGTGGTACATGTGTGTGTGCGTGGTCATTTTTCAGAGTTGAGGTTGAGAACGATATGCAACACGTCAAACAGGAAATCTTGGGCTGCTGTAGGACAATCTGCTGTATGGTTTCAGCATTTGAATCTATAAATGAAACGCGTGGACAGCTGACATTTCCAATACGGTCATTTTTAAACTTTCCCGTTCGTTCGAATGTTTGAAATATAAAATTTATACCACTATCTAATGATCCTTTGAAAACCGTGCCTCGTTTCAACAAAAATGTTTTCCAGGCGGTGGAACTCCGCATCAAGAAACATCCACTGTTCAAGGGGACAAAATATATATATATATATATATATATATATATATATATATATATATATATATATATATATATATATATATATATTGATACAGCGAATTTGCAATTGAATACAGGTCGCGCTATCAGTTTGACGATGAATAACAGATTGATGATCTCAAGTACTTTGTTTTAACTACAGCTGCTGTAGATTGTCTGCAGTAGATTGCCTGTCGATGGCAATGTTAACTAATTGTTAATCTAAATAAAATTCCCTGATTTCTCAAGATTAAGGCCGCAAACGATAAATTTATTGCTTTCCGTAATTTTTTTTATTGATTTTTCAAAATCCAACAGTCATGTTTGTGAAACTCGGTATCTGTAAGTGAAGAAGAAATATTAAATATTTTTTCAAAAACACTATACAGAATAAATATAGCTTAGTCAACATTAATATATATAGAATTCTTCAATTCGTTATAGTCACATCGTTTCAATCATTTTTTAAATTGCGACTCATTTTTCAATCATTAAATTATTTTTATTAGTTTCTTAGTAATGTCTGTTTCTAGCATTCTTTGGAATCTTTAAATTTAATCTTAAAATTAAAAATATTTTTTTATAATTGCAAATCGATAAAAATTATATCAATTCTTGAGTAGTTTTAAATGAGAGAATAAGATTGATACAAGCGTATTCTTTAGTTTTTACCAAATGATAATTCTAAATTAAAGAAATAACTTCTTTCATGGAAATGGAGATATGCAATTAATTTTTGATTAAGCTATTGCTCTCTTTCACCATGATCAAGGAATTTTTAATAACTGTGACTTTCTAATGACTGCATTCTGCATTCCGAAGTCTGCATGAATAGGGATACTAACGATATTCTTAGGGGGAGTAAAAAAAATGGTTTCTTTCATTTCTAAGAATCACACAGTATTTCCTCTCGATTCCCGTAGAAAATTCAAAGAATTGTGAGATTTTTCTTTGCTTCTTATGTTTTGAAATGAAAACAGAAAAGGAAGATAATAAATAAGTGTTAACTACAGGACATTTCAAATGCAAGTATCCCTGCTGGGGACGTCCTGACGAGAGAAGTGGACACAACATCATCATATTTGAAGAGGATACATATAAAACCATAGAAAATCGGTCGGGAAAAAAAAGTTCAAAGGCCACTAGGTGAAATGAGGTACTGCGACTGGTTTAATGTAAAAAAAATGCAGCACGACACAATCAATAAAGAACAAAATATAAGGTGTCAGTAATTAATTTTACTATTACATTTCTTCACACGAAGCTGTGATAGCTAAAGAAGAACAGGGACACGTCAAGCCTATTCGGTGCCATCATGCAAATTCTAATAACCGCATTTATGTAGAGGCGATATAAAAAGTAAAAGTTTAATAATTAACGCTTGAAATGAAAGCATATTAACACAAAATAATATTAAATGAAAAAAAAAATCGTGTTATCTTCAATACTTCTAAGTGTATAAAAAATTTCCTTAAATTTCCTTTTTCTTTTTTTACAATTACTGAAGAAATAAGCATATACCGGGTGCGGCATAGATTCGTGCAACTTTCAAAAAATCATAAAAAAGTAATGCTCGAAAAAAATTGCTGTTTGCGGGAATATGTTCAGAGATTTCCTGATTTTCATAAATCGTCTCGGTATGACGTGTGAACGCCATCTATCGGTGATTTTCTAAATACACTTTTTTTATTGGAAATAAAATCCAAAGGCTCTCTGAACATATTCCTGCAAACCACAATTTTTTTCGAGTATTACTTTCTTTATTATGATTTTTTGAATTTGCACGAATTTATGCAGCACCCGGTATTTATATTTTAAAAGAGCAAGCGAAGAGGAATAATTTACTAAACACATCTAATATCAAATATATTCCTTAATATTATCATATTACAATTAGAAATAAATCAATTTCCATATGTAAATGTTAAACATCTGAAATATATATGGTTAAAGAGAGACATGTAGAAAAGTAGATAATTAAATATTTTAATCAATTTTTATATTAACATTAAATTAACATATTGCATCTATTTCCACAGACTGCGCTTGATCATATTAACAAGTCATATAACATGAATATAATAAATAAATAACTTAAATAACGATCTATGGTTGTTTGGCCGGCGATAGCTGTTTTTAGAAAACTCAGTTACATGTAAATGAAACACAAACTCTTGGACAGTATCTCCATTGCTTTATTCTCAACACTCACAAAACACTCTAACAGGGTTATATCATTTCACCACTTGGTGGCGCTACAAAATTAGTAGGCGGAACATTCTGCTGACTTATTGGCGCCAACAATGGTCGTATTTCATATTTTAGGTCTTCGTTTTAATAGCCTAAAGGTCATCACCGGACGCGATACAATCACTTCCGTAGAAGACACGATCCTTCATCAATAGGGGGCTAGCGAACTTCATTACATTTCTGTATTTACCAGGGCGACAAGAACTAGCCATCATAACGGGAATACTAGAATTTCATCCCTCTTTCTCTCTCTTTTCTAAGAAAAATTAATGTAATACATATAATTCTGTAAGTTTCTTTTATTATTATTATTATCGAAATGACGAAACGTACAAATGACGCAAGGGAGGTGACATCCGGAAGCAAAGAGTCGACTTTCTACTAACTAGGGATAACGAATATTTTACGAGCGGTTATTACGTAACCAATGCCAGAAAGTTACAAATACCAGTGATCAATACTTTTCAAAGAGGGGTGTGATTCAAATCCTTGATAAGATCTTACTCGTGTTATTTCGATTACAGGTTTTGGATCACTATAGGAAGTAATAATCGATACGATATCACTGAAATTTACCGGAGCGGTGACTTCACTGGAAAGTAACAATGGAACCTCGAACAAAACAGAAACGGAGAAATCTGTGAATGGATTGAAAAGTTAACGGACCGGTTACTGGAATTACCGTATCATTGAATTGCATATCACTGAAATTTATCGGAGCGGTGACTTCACAGGAAAGTGTGAAGTCGCCGCTCCACTTCATGAGAGTAACCTTGATTTTCCGATATTCGCATTTGATGATGCACTATTCCATACAAATCCTTTTTAATTGCTTGTGACTTGACTTTGCATATATTCCATTTACTGCTGGCACTATCTATTGGTAGAATATAAAACTAAAGTAAACAATTTAAAGAAATGACATATATATTTAATTCAAATTTTTCAGAAAATGGTTCACTCCAATAAAGAAATTAAATAAATAGTTTTGAAAAAAATCAAATTTAAGAAGTAAGCTGAAATAGATAAATTAATTCAATCAAACGTTACTTAAATTAGTAAATTAAGTATTAATTACAATTAATAAATTTTATATTTAATACTAAGTAATAATTTTTAATTAATTGATTGAAATAACAGATATTTGGAACAAATATTTAAAAATAACAATAGCAAAATTATTTGTTATTCAAAAAATCGTGGATTATGCATCTACTAACTTATTTATTACATAAAATACAAGATACTACATTTTGATGAATGAGATAGTGGCAATTAATGTTACTTCTGAATTGGAACTATCCTATTCATTGTTGGTACAATTACAAGATTGCATAGGACACATGATAAGAAAGATTATCTTCTTTTTCATAATAACAATAATGAATATATAGCGAATTGTTATGAGCGAGGATAGAAGCTGGGACCTTGTGGTTCGCAGCCGAGTAACAAGACCATAAGACAAAAGCAATTGCTCGTGTTTTGTAACTGTTATCTGGCTTATAAGCTTTTCACCAGAACACGGTCCCAGGTTCTAGCCTCGCCCATAACAATTTTTCATACCGTGTAGAATCAATTGATTAATTCATGTAGAATATTGTATTCCTTGAATGGTAGTATAAATAATTACTATAGATATTCCAACATAATATTGAACTACGTATTTATTTTGGATGAATGAATGTTTCTGTTGATTTTAAATTTTATTATTTAATACTCAATATGATTTTATTTAATACTGTCCAACATACGTTAGCTTTTAGTTTATGTATTAAGAAAATATCTATTCTGTTCTTAATTTTAAGTTTTAATAAATTACTAATTTTTTTTTTTTTTATCTAAAGAATTCCAATTTTTTTTTCTAGGCTTGTACCTTCAATTTTCCCTAATTTACCCACATACTTTTCCTCAGAATCAAAAGCAAGAAGAGAAACTCCAGTAGATAGGGCAACACATAAAAAAAATGGGAAAACTTAAAAGCAGCTTTAAATAGCAGTCTCCAGATCATAGCAAAAAGAGAGGAGACAGAAAAAATCAACACTTTTTCTGATTTAATTTTAAAATTTAAAAACTTTAAATCAAATACATGGAGTATAATTCAAAAAGCAAACAAAATAATTTTTATTTGTCTAGGCACTTCTCAAGCTCCTAAGTCATTCTTTATTAATTTCTTCCAAATTAGAAGTAATTTGTAAGATTGTATTTTTATTTAATATTATAATTATTTTCATTTGTCTGTGTGAAATTTATAATAAAGTTGGAAAACAAAATGTATTTTGTTATTGTCTCTCTGTAAATAAAATGTTATGATTCAAATAGTGTGTGATATTTTTTTATTTGTGTTTTCTTTTACTGTTTCTACAGATTGAATTCAAATTAATTATAAATGCATTAAAATGTAAAATCAGATATAATAAAAGCTAGTTTATGAAATTGTATGAATTACTAATATATTAAATGAAAACAATTCTTAATGTGAAAAAACAAGCTGTGAGAGTAATTCTTTTTTATCAACAGAATTAGTTGGTGTAAAATTTAAATTTTATATTAAATACATTAATATTTTATTTGAAAGTTCATAAGTAATTTGAGAAGTAAACAATTTTATGTTTACTTATAAAATATATGTATTACTTGTCACTACAATAAAAAAAAAGTCATCAAAAGCTTTAAAAAGTATTAGATTAATTTAATTTTAAGCTTTAAAAAATATTTTCAGGGAAAATAGAAAATGATTTTTAATAAAATAAAAACGAAAATCTCCATTAAAACAAGAAAAACTAACAATAATACCCTAATGTATATATCTAATAAATTTACATTGGGATTTAAATGTTATTAAATGAAGTTTGAATGTTATTAAATGATCAATAAGCTATAGAGAACCTTAAAATTTTCTACCATGCCGTTTCTTTTATTCACTCAGGGAAAAAATAAATAATTTTGAATTTTATGCAAGGTAAATGTCTTACTATTAATAATAAGTTATTTTTAAGTGAATTTAAAATATACCTAAACATCAAGGAAGAAAGCGGGATTCTGCTCATGGCAGCCAATCATCCTACTCGTGTGACGTCACAAATCAGTTGTGAGGCCTTGTTTTACGAAGGTCGTGGCTACACTCCTACCTTTTGGGTTTTTCTTTTCAAGAAAACTCAAAATGTTCTTTAGTCCAAACAGTTCACAGGTCCAGTCGTTTGGGAGCTTGAATCTTACGGCCGAAACGGGTTTTCATGGTATTTAGATTTGGTAGAGACGTTTTGTCCGATTCCAGTAATTTCTCAAGATGTTTAACATATTGCTGTTGTACTGCCTCTTCTTTCTCATCTTCAATGGGGTCAATTCATGTGACGTAAAAGTCACATGTCATGTACCTCTGGCGCATGGCATTTAAGTTTCATCCGCACCGCTTTCGTCGAGCAGTCTGCCATTAACGTTCTCCGCCAAGTATGAAGCGGATTTTTTGTTTACATTTGAAGTTCTAATTTTTGAATCATTTTCTTTTCTCTTATTATGTGTTAACTGAGGAAATATTGGTGTGCTGATGGATGCATGCGTTAATGCGAAACACAAGAGTGACTGTCATGATAAAATGTTTTCTTATTTTCCTTTCAACAATCCTGACTTAGGTTGATAGCTTTGGTATAGATTTTTTCAAGCCTTCGAAGTCGGTGATATGCTCCGATCATTTTGAAGAATTCATTCAGTGTGTGTCCATTTATTAAATGGAGCTGTTCCAGTAATTTTTTAGAAAAACTTTTCGAAGAAAAAGAAATCGTTAAGCGATTTGCCATCAAAAACAATCAAACAAAATCGTGAGAGCATTTCTAATTCACTTTATTCACATTTGATGAAATTTCTGATAATTTTGAATATGCTTAGAAGGTTTTCAAATGTTTGCATGAATATTACATTGCATTTTTCTACAAAATTTTATCTAAATTTAATTAACGTAAGTAAACAAATTCCTGTTGCAAAAATAACAACTGCTATAATGCTAAACTTAGGTGGAAGTGAATAAATTTCTTAAAGATTTATTTAGTAAGTGAATTCTTTACTAACTATTGAAAATCCAATTTTCTTATTGACTGTTATAATATATATATAATTGATGTATTTTATTAAAAGTGCTCTTAATTTGATAAATTGAATGCTATATATATATATATATATATATTTAAGTTGTGAAAACACATGTCATTTAGTTAAGTATATAAATGCAAGAGAATTGATTACTAAGCAAAATTATATGAATTCTGATTTCATTGGAATGTACTCTGCTTCTTCCCAAACTATTACTTTTTCTAAAATAATTGACAGGATCAGCAATTTGCAAAATGAGCTACAAGAACTTCAGGATTCTGTAAGAAAAAAAGAGATTCGTCCCAGAAAATATTGGACTCTTTTTTTTTTTTTTTCTATTTCTTTAACATATCAATCTTGAATTATAAAATTCTGTAAAAGCATAAAAGTATTTCTTTCAACTACTGTTTACATCCTATTTTAATTCTCTCTCTCTATATATATATTTATCATGACCTTATTCTTGTTTATGAAATTTACTGTATTATATGTTTTTGTTTTATTTTATGATATTCATTCAATGTAATTTTTATCAATGTAACTTTAGCATTAAAAAAAATTCATAAATGTTCTGCTTTAAAAGTATATTGTTCAACATTATGTTTTTATTGGTGATAAAAAAAAAAAAAAAATGTTGTTCAGTATCTAGGATGTTTCTGTTGAATAAAACTGATTTCATCATTTACATTGACATTCTTGTAATACTGTGTTTATATTATTTCTGTCTGGAAAAATAAATGGTGATAAATAGTAAATAGTTTTTATGAATTAGTGAGTGCATTAAAATATCCATTTGATCCTATTTTTCCAAATAATTATCATATGTATTATATATATATATATATATATATATATATATATATATATATATAGTTTTGTAATGTGTAAATAAAAATTATGAAAATGTGATTTTGTTTGTTTTCCTTTAATGATTTCTACAAATTAAAATGAAATAACTGATTCATAAGTTGCATAGATTTAAAAAAAAGGTATTTATGTCTTTTATATTTCATAATTTGAAATTGTAAACATAATTTATTCAATATATACTAATTTGAGTTTTATGTTCTTTCCTCTGAGCAAACTGAAAATATCAAAATTTATAAAAGTAATTGCATAAGAAAAAAATATAATAATTTTATTAGTAAGCTTTAAAATATTAACTTATCTAAGACTAATAATTATTTTTAAAACGAACTAACTGGGGGAACTATATTCATAAGATTCAATACTACCAAACGAATTAAAGAGCGATGTTAATTAATTATGCAAAAAAAATATTTCCATTGAAAATACTAATTAAAATTTTAATATAAGAAATAAAATTATATAACTACTAAAATTTGGATTAAATAATTCAAAATAATATCTTTTTTTTAAAAAAAAATCAGAAGTTTTTAATAATTGATCGGCTAGCGTAATATTTACTAAATGATGGTCCAACAACGTTATCGGCAGACATCACGACATGCGCAGAACAGTTGGAAATTGAACAGAAGCGGTTTGTTTGGTACGTGACACGTGACCGTGAATTGACCCCATTTCAGATGCTCTCTTCTCTAGTAGATTCTCTACTGAAGGCGTTTGAACCTCAAGGGCGTAGAGACGCTGTACAGATCTCAGAAATTCGCCGTTCTTCGTTTTTACTTTTACAAGACGAACTGAACCATCCTTACCAGGGAATCTTTCTGTTATTTTCCCAAGAGGCCAATAAAGACGTTTTTGATTGGTTACTTCGACAATAACCACTTCTCCCACCTTCAAATCGTGGGGTTTTATCATTTTCTTAGTTTGTTGCCTCAGCTGCCCCAAGTATTCCAGTCGGAATCGATTTCTGAGATCTTCTTGCAGTTTACACCTATACAGCCGTCGCTTGCGAAAATACTCAGGAGACAGTTCCAAGTGGTCAGATCTGGAATTTCATTTTTACTACGTTCTCTGAGAAATAGAGATGGTGTTATAGGTTCCAAATCATCGTGTTCAGAAACGTAGGTAATGGGTCTTGAATTTACGATGTCTTCGCAATCGCATAGAATCGTACTCAATTCTTCGTAATTCAGGCATGCTCGGCCTAGAACTTTCTTCAGAAGATCTTTTACTCGGGCAATAAGGCACTCCCACCATCCTCCCCACCATGGAGCTGATGGTGGTATAAATTTCCAAATAATTTTTTTCTTTTTCCCTTCTTCTACTACTTGTTGCCAGTTAATACAATGAAATAGTCTACTTGTTCGAACAAAGTTTGTTCCATGATCCGAGTATATTACTGAAGGTCGTCCACGTCGTGCAATAAAACGCCTTAGCGCTAGTATGAAATTTTTCGTTGACAGTGAGGAAAAAAGTTCAGGGTGGATCGTTAAGTTCTTTAAAGGCGAGACTCTAGCTCGAGACTGAACAAAGCTAACAAACACCTCATCACGAAACTCTACTCTTAGGAAAATACAAATGGCATACGCTTTAGCACTTGCATTACAAAAGGATAAAACTCATCTTTTGGTAGGAATATTAGCTTGTAATAACTTCGAATTAAGAAAGTACTTAATAGTACATAGAATAGTCAGAAAGTATATAAATAAAAATGAAGAAAGGTGAATTTATGTTCAAGATCTAATTTTTTTTTTTTCAAATAAAATGTATTGTTTTTTTTTAAGCCTAAATATATATAGATAAATAAATACAAAGGGGATCTAACTTTTAAGCAGTCCATTTTTCATATCTTACATAAAATAGTGTTTGTACATATATTTACAAAATATTTTCTCCGGCCTTCTTAGAAAACAACATATTGTATATTTTCTGCATTCTATATTGTTCGTGTCCGAACTATAGTAAATTTTTGTTGAGTACGCGCACTTATTTTCCTCGGATTCGAAACACATCTTAATTCTTGCTCGTTGTTGTAATCCTTACTTAACAAATATTATAGGTAGGGGACTAAGCAGAAAAATTAGTTTTTGGAGAAAACATCGGATTTCTAAAACAGTTACTTTTTTAAAACTTTTTGTTTCAACATTCATTTTATATAGCTTCTGATATAAAATAGTAATAGTTTGTCCATTTAGCATGACACGTTATTCTTGTACAATCTGTGTTTCTATTTATATACTACAATCATGAAATATGACTATATTTTTTTTCTAAAATTAGATCGCAGAGAAATTAAATCTCAAGAGTCTCATAAAAAAATAGACTCAAATATTGACAATTTTTTTTGATGGTTAATAAAAGAAACTGAGAACCTGTTTTTTTTTTTACAAATACCTTAATAAAGTTTTAACAATGAAAAAATAATCAGCATCTGAATAAAAACGAATTAAATAATACTTGATTTTCTTTAATTAAATGAATTATGAGTTATTTTGAAACCAAATTAGAAATATGGTGCTTGCCCCCCCGTTGGTAAATCTCTACCGCCACCTCTGGAATCTTTTCAGCAGCTGATCACAACGTTGTTCCGTTTTTCAAGTTTTTGATTCCAAGTTGTTTTGTTTTCAATACGGAGTTGAGTTGTTACTCGCTTCGTCGAAGATCGCGGATTTACGCTACATAAGTCTTTTAATTCAATAACAAAAAGGCTTCGATTTCTTCAGATAAGATTTTATATTATTATAAATAGAATCATTTTACTTTATTCTTTCCTAAAGATAACGGGATGATATTGTTATACTTCAGGATTAACTAATCCACGCTTTAGCAAAGTTCGCAATGAAATTTTATGTCGAGGAAGCATAATGATAAAAGCAGTTTCTTAAAAATAAGTTTATTAAAGATAATTAAAAAAATCAATTAGCTCATCACTGGAGCAATCAAAATTATATTTTCATATAAAAAAGAATTACCAGACCTTAGGCAAACAATTCGAACCGTTCCATCACATACCGACACGTCTCATTCCTTCTCATATACCTTCTAAAAAAAAAAAAAAAAAAAAAAAAAAAAAAACGCGAACCGAGTTTTTTTTTTTTTTTTTTTTTTAAAAGCAGTTAGATTTGCATAACAGTTATTGCCAATCACTAAACTTAGAAAAAGGACGGGTTCGAATAAGTCAGTTGTTTACATAAATTGAGATCATGGTGAGGATTTGGAAAAAACAACACAAAGACGTCATAATAATTCGGATACGAAAATTCATTTTTGTAAACAAATCCTTTCTAAATATCCAACAATCAGCCCCCTTTATTCCAATTTTCACACCATCATCTCTTACAAAACAGCAATATAATTTCATTTTATAACATGTTATACAATTTAACATAGAAAAATACACTTTATTTACAATATCTTTATTGCAAGTGACAAATATTTTTAATCAAAAGAAAACAAAGTTCTCTTAAATAAAAAATAATTTTCTACAAAATTCCATTAATTTTTCCTTTATCATGGGTTTAGTAAAAATATCTGCCAAATTATTTTTGGTGTTAACATATTTAATTTGAAAAACCCTGTCGTGTATTAAATTCCTTAAAAAATGGTAACGAATATCGATATGTTTCGTTCTATAATTTTCTACTGGTGAATTTGAAAAACTTATTGCAGCTTGATTGTCGCAATACATTACGTTTTCATTTAATTCCAAATATTATTATTAATTACATTCTTTAACCAAAAGAATTCTTTTGCTGCTTCTATTAAACTAACATACTCCGCTTTCATAGTAGACAGACTAACGGATTTTTGTTTGAAAGTTCGCCAGGAAATTGGAGTTTCGTCAATAAAAATTATGAATCCTCCCATCGACACTCGATCATCCCTATTTGAAACAAAATCAGAGTCGGAGTAACATCTCAATTTTAGTGACTTAATTTTTTATAGTTCCAATTTATAATCTTGGGTGTATTTTAAATAACCCAATAAACAATTCCAATGTTTCATTCCTGGGTTTGATTGGAATTGGGATAGTACATTTACAGCATACATAATGTCGGGTCTTGTGCGTATAGCAATAAATGACAAAGATCCTATTAAATTTCTATAAGGAAATGTTAAAACTTCTTTGCTAGTTTTAGGTGAATCTAATTTGGAGAGAACTTGACCTTTTGATATAGGTAATGAACTTACAGGATATTTAAATTTTTCATAAGTTTTACATAACCATTGAATGTAAGATCTTTGATGTATAAATAGGTCATTACCATGTTCTTCAAATTCTATTCCTAGTAATTTCTTTGTTTTACCCAGAATCTTTAAATCAAAATTTTTCTGCAATAATTTTAATACAAAATTTATGTTTTCAATTTCTTTACCAAATATTATCAAGTCATCGACATAAAACAATAGAATTACATTATTTTCAAACATATATACACAATTTACCCAATCTAATTTCTTAAATTTCAATTTAAGTAATTTATTTTCTAATTCCAAAAACCATTGGCGTCCACTTTGGTGAAGTCCATATATTGCTTTACGTAATTTACATACTTTGTTATGATCAGTTTCATATCCAGTTGGTTGCTTCATAAAGATAACAGAATCTAAATTAGCATATAAATAGGCATTAGTGATATCTACTTGAACACGCATCCATTTCCACAAACATACACAGATGGTGAAAAATAATCTTATAATAGTAAAGTTAACAACTGGACTAAACACCTCATCAAACGACTCGCCTTTTAATTGTGTGTTACCTTGCGCAACTAAGCGGGCTTTGCATCTAACAATTTTATTATTCTTATCACGTTTTATGGTATAAACACAGCGGTTTCCTAAAATTTTAGCATTGTCCGGAGGATCAACCAAATCCCAAACTTTAAGTTCCTTCATTATGTTTACTTCCTTATCCATTGCATCACACCATTTAGATGCATCTCTGGATTTGATTGCTTGTTTATAACAGTTAGGAATATATACTTCAACCACATTAGCTTCTAGTTGCCCTTCAGTCAGATTTGAAAATTCCTGGGATTCGGAGTCTTCCTTACTAAAATCAAACAGATTCGGATTATACTCAATGTTATGTTTCTTACAGTATTGTTCTATATGGTCAAAAGATCTCAAACGGGTTGCTGTCCCTTTAATATTATAATATACGTTAGATCCAGTTACTTTTCTATCTATGTTTCGAATCCACTTAACCTCTGAACAAGGGATTAAGTTACGATTATCAGAAGATAAATCTGGATTTTCATGTAATGTTGAGGGCGTTTTTGTACTTATCTTTGAAACTAAACGACTCGTTAACGAATCTCTTATAGTATCAAAATCGTCCTCATCATCATAATCAGGAAGGTTTAAATTAAGTTTGGAGTAATTATTAGTTTTTGATTTAAAATCAATTCCTTTCTTATTTTTATCGAATCTTACATTAATAGTCTCGACTAATTTATTTTCTTCTATTAACCATATCCTATAGCCCTTAGTACGTTGTGCATAGCCCATCATTATTCCTATTTTGGCACACCAGCATATGCCAAACAGCCAAAAGGTTTTAAATGCAATATTGATGGTTTTCTACCTGAATATTTTTCAAACGGGGTTTTGTTACTATCTTTGTGACAAATTCGATTCCACGCATAAGTGAAGCAAAGTAATGCTTCTCCCCAAAACTTATGTGGAACTTCACTAGACTTAAGCAATGCTTTTATACTATCTAGAGCGGTTAAGTTGTATCTCTCCGCGACTCCATTCATTTCCGAGGAATATGGTTATGTTATTTCATGCTTTATACCCAGTTCAGCCAAAAAAGTATCCATATCTTTATTACAAAATTCTAATCCGCCATCAGTTTTAACTGCTATTACTTTTCTATTTAGAAAACGCTCGGCACGTTTCTGAAATCTTACAAACGTATGAAATACGTCAGATTTTTTTCTAATGGGAAATACCGTCCCTTTTCTTGAATAATCGTCAATTATACTCAAGAAATATTTATTACCACCTTGGCTTTCAGTTGGCATTGGGCCACAAAGGTCCATATGTAACAATTCTAATGGACGTTTTGATCTTACGGCCCCCGTCTTTTTAAATGATACTCTTGGACTTTGCTAATTTACATGGAATACAATGAGATGTATCATTATAAGTTAAACGTGGGAGACCAACTTACACTATCATTTTTACTAGTTTTTACCAAGTAATCGTTATTAATATGACAAAAGCGTTGATGCCATATTTCAATTGCACCAAGTTTTATTTTGTCGGTTACATTACTAACAGAATTCATTTTATTACACTTTGGTACAATATAACGGTCAGGCTTAAAAAATACAAATTTTCGTAACGTGTCGCCGAAAACAATTTTATCCAGTCTTTATTAAAAACTTTAATTTTACCATTGGTACCCACAAAATTCGCACCTTTACTTTCTAATCTAGAACCGGATAATAAATTTCTCCTCAACTTGGGATTAAATAAAACATCAAACAAAGATATCATGAAAACTATCCATGTATTTCACTAAAAATCTATCTTTACCGATTCCCTCTACTGGACAACTCTTATCCTCCGTTGTTAAAGATATTTCCATGTTAGTTATTGGTTTAAGATCTAAAAACAAACTCCTATCATTACAAAAATGACTCGTGGCAGCCGTATCTATTATCAGAGTTTTCCTCAAATAAGTTACAACTAGTTACGAGTTGCTCATTTAGCTCTATAAGACTACATTCAGTTTCACAAAATCTTAAATTTATATTAAACTCTGTATTAAAATGTTCATTTGCAGGCAAAGGTCTTTGAGAAGAGTTTTTCTCTTTACAGTTTACTTTAAGATGCCCGTACTTTTTACATAAATAACAAGGACTTATATCTTATTAGACAGTTTTACATTTTTGGTAGTTTTATAGTCAAATACCTTACTGTCCTTTTTCTGGTATTTTACTTTAACACTTAGATCTTCAGGAGTTGTAGCTGCACCACTAGGAACTTTCCATGACTTCTTCTTCGATGTGGAACTGCTGAAGTAGACACCTTCCGCCTTTTCCAAATCTTGTTTCATAAGTGTAAGACGATTGGCCTCTAGTATCAGCTCCGCTTCAATCTTTACTACTCTGAAGTCCTCCTCTTTCCATCTATAAATTTGTTGCACGGTGGACTGGAATTCCCGAGGAAGCCATCCAATTAATTGAAACCCTATGTATAGGTAGTTCAATTTATGACCTGCCTCTTGTAGCCTGGTTGCCGCCGTCCTCACTCGAGATATGAAGATTCCAATATCTTCCCCTTGTCGATATCTTGTTCCGAAGAATTCATCTAAAAGCTGGATGACTCTGGCTCTTGTCACCGGTTCGAAGTGATTCTTTAATATATTCCACGCCACCAGTCCATCAGTTGTTTCTGTAATTAGACTCTTCAGGTCTGCACTGATGTTAGTGTAAATCAACGTATAGCATCGATCCTTACGTAGCTGGAAATCATACTTTTCCTTGTAATTTGCCCCTTCTTCAGGCTCCTTTGGCTTGGTCTGTATGATAAAATGCCAGCATCCAAAATGCATCAAAATGATTTGCATGTCTTGCTTCCACGTGTTCCAATTATTTTGCGTCAACACTGGAATCTGATTACTCATCTCCATATTTTCTACAGCATCAGAAAATTCTTAAAAAAACAGTTCTTGACTGGAACTATATTTAAAAATGGAGAAATTTCAAGGTCTGGTACAACTGCTTAGCTTGCCTCGACAAAGACTCGTGGTCTGGGCCCTTAACCACTGTGTTATACTTCAGGATTAACTAATCCACGCTTTAGCAAAGTTCACAATGAAATTTTATGTCGAGGAAGCATAATGATAAAAGCAGTTTTTTAAAAATAAGTTTATTAAAGTTAATTAAAAGAATCAATTAGCTCATCACTGGAGCAATCAAAATTATATTTTCATATAAAAAAGAATTACCAGACCTTAGGCAAACAATTCGAACCGTTCCATCACATACCGACACGTCTCATTCCTTCTCATATACCTTCTAAAAAAAAAAAGAAAAACGCGAACCGAGTTTTTTTTTTTTTTTTTTTTTTTTTAAAGCAGTTAGATTTGCATAACAGTTATTGCCAATCACTAAACTTAGAAAAAGGTCGGGTTCGAATCAGTCAGTTGTTTACATAAATTGAGATCAATGGTGAGGAATTGGAAAAAACAACACAAAGACGTCATACTAATTCGGATCCGAAAATTCATTTTTGTAAACAGATCCTTTCTAAATATCCAACAGATATAAAATTACATAATATTAAGATTTTTATTTAATTATTTCATCACAAACATTCGAAGAGTGAGGTTTGTTTATTTATTTATTTATTTTTTTTGAATGAGAAATCATATGACAAATTATATGTCATTTTCTAGAAAATTTTCAGCTGCACGCATCACAAGATAAATTTCCTTCACATCCAATGAACACATGTTATGTATTTAAACCAATTCCCCGAAAATACTACATTTCATGCATCGGAAGAATGTTCTTCATTTCTATGAATGTGCATCTGTTTATTAAAATCAATTTTTTTAGAATTTTTTTTATTGGATACATTATTATAATTAGGTTTTTCTCTTGTATGAATATGCAAATGTAAACTTAAATGACTTCTCTGAGAAAATTTTTTATTGCATATATCACAAGAATAAGGTTTTTCGTTTGTATGAATACGATAATGGACGTTTAAACCACTTTTGCGGGAAAATCCTTTATTGCATACATCACAACAATAAGGTTTTTCGTTTGTATGACTACGTAAATGCTCTTTTAAATGACATATTTGAGTATATGCCTTATTGCATATATCACAATAATAAAGTTTGCGATCTGTATTATGAATTCGATAATGTACAATCAGACTATTTTTCCGAGCAAATTTTTTATTGCATATATCGCAAGAATGAGGTTTTTCATTTGCATGAACATACAAATGTTCATTTAATTTGCTTTTCCACGTAAATACTTTACTGCAAATATCACAAGAATAAGTTTTTAAATATGTGTGAGAATGAATATGTTGCTTTAAATCACATTCCATAAGAAATCCCATCCCACAAGTTTCACATATGAAACATTTCTTATTTAATTGAGTTTCACCTTCGACTTTTATATCAATATCCGAAGGACTAACAAAATGTGTTGCATTCATCTCGTCGGATGTCTCCATTTTCTCTTCTTTTCAGAGTTGAAGTCAAAACATAGCTTTTTTTGCATTAAAACATGCTTTTTATCTATATACACTAAGCATATATTTCCGCTGCATTATTTAAAAAAATCTAGTTTTTAATCCACCCCATCTCGTATCTTCAGAGCCATCTGAAAAAAAAAAAAAAAATGTCAGTATCATTATATAATTTCATACAATTATAAATTTATCTTTAATTCAATGAAGAAAGATAATTTTAATTTAACTTCAGAAAATAAAGAAGAAATTTTTCAAACAACTAAAAAGATTAATTTTTCAAAGTTTTTTTTTAAAATTAAAGTAATTTGCATGCTAATTCAAAAAAAAAAAAAAAGAATCAATGTTCTTTTTTGATTTTTTTATGTACTTATATGTAACATATGTAAAACAATAATTTTCACTATTGTGTTCTTAACCATTCTGTGATAACCATTGTAAACTGGGGTAAGGGTAGGTCTAAATAAATAATTAAAATTTTGCTGTGCTCTTATTCTCTTAAAGTGTTAGAAACTATATATCATAAAGGATTTATAATCTGAAAGGTTGCTTATTATTTACCAAATTAGTTAATAATAAGTGCAAAAGAAAAAAAAGCAGCCATGTAGGGGAAGTTTTGGTCTGATATGAGGGCCTTTTGAGATATTATTCGAGGTTGTTTTTTTCCCAGACTACTTGAAACAGACAACATATCATTGATGACATGAATTATATCATAATAACTGGCTATTTAAGTTGAGGACATATCAACATATCAGATTAACATAAGAGTGTCTCAGATATGATTGTCACAAATTAAATAATACAAATTACAACAGAAAATCTCATATACATTGGCTTATCACATATAAACTAATGCACATTAGCATAGTGCTTGATATATATATATAAGCTTAAAACAAGTTATTATTGTTTCATAGTACATTTTATATGTAAGTATATTTCAACATTAAATTTTAAAGTGAGATCTTCTCTATCCAAAATATTGAATATATATCCATAAACACTCAAATAAAAAAATAATTACTAAAATAAATTTGAAGCAAACAGTGAACCACTAACAAAAAGACATGACACAGACTTGGGAGGAAAAAAAATTCATAAAGTAATGGATTTTCCAAAACATAAATTCCAAGATGTAAAATAAATAGGTATGATTAAAGTAATAATAAAATGAAAATTAATACAAAAAATGCTTGAAATACTAAAAATAGTGTAGAATTATGATACAAAAAATTAATTGATCTCAAGAATGATAAAATTTGATTCATAAAATGTTGAAATCTGAGGAAATGCTATGCCAATACAAATAATCTAGAAAAAACATTAGAAGAAGAAAAAATATTTCAGTTTTATATAAATATGTATAGTTCAATAATAAAACAAGTCATTATTCATGCTTACATGTAGTACATGCAAACATAAAAAACAAACTCAAATGTGGAAACAAAAGTTGACCAAATGCCAAAAGAGCTAACTGAAATCTATAAAAAATAATATGCATTGATTTTTGTGAATTCATAACAGTATTGTTTTTACTAAATTCCTCACAAGGGAAAAATTATTGGATTAAAAGATATAAGTTCAAGAAAATAACTTGAAAAAGAATTTATTTTGAAAGTTAATTGCAATAGAGTAAAAGAATAGCAATCATCTAATAAGCATGACAAATGCATTTTTTGAAAAAAGTATGCAGAAACTCCATCTTTATCATTTATCAAAATATATTTAAACATTTTTAATTCACTCTTTCAGTATGAAACAAATTATTCTAGCTGCAAAATAAAAATGAAAAACATAATTTCTTCAATGCTTATGTATCAAAGAAAAAAAAACTTGTGAAAATCTTTGATTATGAACAGTAAAGATTTTTGAATATTTCTCTTTAATATTAGAAAAAAAAAACCCTATTAATATTTTAAAAAATTAAAGATATTTATTATATATAAAATAATTAATAATGTCTTAATTTGAATTTCATATTGATCCACATTTCTACTTTTTTAAATAAAAATTTGTCTTTCTAATTTATTAAAATAATGTCAATAATCTGGTTAAATACCTAGGGATTAAACAGCTACAAAATGTTTCTAGACATGTAAAAAAAAAAAAAAATGACAAAAGGGAAAAAAAAAAAAAAAACTACATTTTTTAAGCTAGTGTTATCACAATGAGTTCTATAAGATTCTAGATAATATGTCCATGTATACAATTTTAAATTAAGAGGCTGAAAGATTTTAGACACAGTTTTTTTTTTTCAATTCATTTGATAAGTTTTAGAAACAAAAAAATAGCATTTGTCTTTAAAAATCCTTTTTTCGATTTTAATAGAATTTCCTTCATCAATATTTAATTCTACACACTTAAATTACAGAACTGATCGTTTCTCATCTACTTCAATATTATATAGATAAAAAAAAAATGAAAAACATAATTTCTTCAATGCTTATGTATCAAAGAAAAAAAAACTTGTGAAAATCTTTGATTATGAACAGTAAAGATTTTTGAATATTTCTCTTTAATATTAGAAAAAAAAAACCCTATTAATATTTTAAAAAATTAAAGATATTTATTATATATAAAATAATTAATAATGTCTTAATTTGAATTTCATATTGATCCACATTTCTACTTTTTTAAATAAAAATTTGTCTTTCTAATTTATTAAAATAATGTCAATAATCTGGTTAAATACCTAGGGATTAAACAGCTACAAAATGTTTCTAGACATGTAAAAAAAAAAAAAAAAATGACAAAAGGGAAAAAAAAAAAAAAAACTACATTTTTTAAGCTAGTGTTATCACAATGAGTTCTATAAGATTCTAGATAATATGTCCATGTATACAATTTTAAATTAAGAGGCTGAAAGATTTTAGACACAGTTTTTTTTTTTCAATTCATTTGATAAGTTTTAGAAACAAAAAAATAGCATTTGTCTTTAAAAATCCTTTTTTCGATTTTAATAGAATTTCCTTCATCAATATTTAATTCTACACACTTAAATTACAGAACTGATCGTTTCTCATCTACTTCAATATTATATAGATAAAAATAAAGCTTTTTTTTTTCTCAAAAAGTTAAACACTTGTGTATTAACTGTATGTCATTGGCAAATATAATCAAATGATATGACATCTTTGATGATTAATCATTGGTTATAATAAACATAATTTTTCTTGCAATTAATATGAAGTATGCAGTTAATACAATATTTTTTATGTGTAATTCTTAAAAGAATAAAATAAATAAATAAATAAAATAAAAAAGAGCATTAATAAAAAAAAATGCTTAATTATTAAAAATTTAGCAAGATTTGATATTCATTATCACTGAAAGCATAAATTAATTAAAAACTTGATACCAAAAGAAAAATAAATTATTAACTAGATCACAATCAAGAATTCAAGCAGATAAAAAATATGAAAAATATCATAACATAATTGAGCATTCATCTAGCAAATATTTGGTATAAAGAAATTAAAGAATATTTATAAGCATATTCAGTTTGCATACATCATTTTAAATAAACTTAAAGAATTATAGTTTTTTCATGAGTTTTGTATTAGCATCATATAAAAACTATTAAAAAATACTAAAAGCAAAAAAAATTATCAAAAAATAAATAAGAATAATTGCCTTAAAGATTATTAGAGTATAATAATTAAAAATTTAGCACTAAAAATAATTTTTTTAATTAATAAATTTTCCATAAAGAAGCATTTGAATTTTTTTTTCATTAAAAGAAAATAATTACATAGAGCAAAAAGAAAATTCAGTACCATGAAACCATGTAAATTATATCAATATGTAATTGTGAATATTACATTAGATTCTACATGTATTTAAGAAATATATACTTGAATCTTTGTTTTTTTCCCAATGAAAGCCTAATTTTTCTTTCTTTTTTTTTTAAATTCTATTCAAGAGAATAAACAAGTAGCACTTAATTCACCTGAAAATTTCCTTTATTCAATAAAACTGTGAAAAGAACTACAGAATTATAAACTATCTTGCATACATAACAGTTTTATTACGGCAAAATATATATTATGGCATTAAATTAGATATCCATTTAATTCAACTCTTTTCACATCTGATATATTTTTTAATATAAGAGTAAAGAGAACAAAAAATATATATAAGATTTATCACTTTGCAAGAAATTATCATGTATCCTGTGCTGAAATATCTTCACATAATAATAACTTTGCAACATTTCATTATAAAATTATCACCCAATTTTTGCCTGTACATCTGAATACATAAAGAGTATTTTACAGTTTCTTAACTGATAGCGAAACGCTAATAAATGTCTATCAATAGTTTTTAAATGTAATTATTACTATTGCTGAAATCTTATCTTGTTAACTTACACAAATGTACAGGATAATTTTGAAAAGGTGAAATCATTCTTAAAGAGCAAATAAATAAATTAAATAACATCATTAAAATAAAATTAAATTATATCATTAAAAAATATTGTCGAAAATTTATTACATAAGCACCAAAGTAAATAAAAATTAAATAAAACTGAATAATTTACCACATTCTATACTTTTGTGTTACTGAATATATGATTTGCATTCATTTTTGGAAAATTTATAATATCTCAATTTGTATTATTTAATTTCAGAAATTTTCGTAAAACATTTAATTAGAGACCAAATTTTGCTCTCGAACTTGTTTACATGCATGGTATTGCGTTCGTTCAGTCACGATATAGGTTCACGGTTGGAATCAAAGATTGATCCGGATCTTATATTTTCTCGATATCAATTATCGTATCCGGATCTGCAATGGGAAAAGATGTAATTCGAGACCAGTAAACTGGAATAAATGAATTGAAGTGAATAAACCCAATATTTACTTTTGAATTTCTCGGAGTTGACAACAAAGTGAATTTAAAGCATGGAAGAAATTCGTAAATTAGAGTATTTATCCCTTGTTTCTAAAATATGTACCGAACTTGACAATCATTTGGGTATAAATGATAAAGATTTAGGTAAGTTCTTCGAAAACATCTATGTGGATTTTTAAAATTTTTGTGTTTACTGAAGATCGTGCTAGTTTCTCGAACAACAAAAAAAAGTCTTTTTAAAAAATGTTAGATCGTTTTTAATAAATTATCCATAATTTTAAAATTAAGTAAAGTGTATCTTTATTATGTATGAAATATTTAATTGATTTGATGAAATTGAATTTTATTTAATTTTTCTAGATTTCCTGTTTTATAACTAAATTTTTATGTGCAGTGTAACATCTATAAAACTTAGCTTTGCTTTTGGATATAATTTCCTTTTTTTTAATATTTAAATTTAATACTTTTTTAAATATTTAAGTGTCTTATTAATGCGATATTTTTACACACTGAACTCTCAACACGCTAAACTTTATCTTTTTCTAGAGCGATTTAATTAGAGTCTAAAATTAAAGGTCACAACAATTATAAATGACTTAGTTATTTTTTCCGAAATAAAATTAAAATACAAATTTTTTCGTCGTAACTTTCTTAAATCGGAAGAAAACCCCCAAAAAATCGTTGCAATAAATTTTTTCTTTTCTTTTTTAGCCATGTAATAAAGAAATTTTGCTATAATAATAATAATAATAATAATAAAATCTTTCTTCCTTTTATAAGTTTTAAAATCTTTCTTTTGTAATTAAGCATTAGAAACTCTTATTGTAATCTTGATCTGTTAGTATTTATAAATTTCAAAATATTTTTTGTATTGAAAAATTTTAAAAATAATTTATTGTGGACTAATCAAGATGTTTGCTGAGTTTTTTTTTAAAATTTAGTAGAACTGTTATTTAAATGTTCCCATTGAATGCCTTACTTACATAGATTTTATTGAAATTAAAGCATGCTATTCATTAAATACCATTCAGCATGTCTTTTATATGTCTGTCTTTCTCATTATATAACATTTAACATGATAAGGTTTATAATCTGGTATCTCTGTAAATTGCAACATTCATGATGTGGCGTGTCTGGTTAAAAATTATTCCAAATATTCTATAAAAAGTGCAAATTATTACATATAGAAATAGACAAATCAAACCTAAACCATTAACATACTATTGTGTTTCAAAACAAACAAACAATCCCTTTAAATATATTTCATCATTTGTAAACTTAGTATTTTTTAAATGATGTTTATACCGGGGAAGAGGGATGTAATTTCAATAAAGGGCACATTACAATAGAATTTATCTTAATTAGAAATGCTATATCATTGACTGGCATATATGTAGTCAAGTTCCAGAAGAACATAGCTTTTGATCCTGCTATATTTCAAAATATGAGTTTTACTATTGAATGGACTTTGTTTTTTAGCCTATTTAGTAAAAACTGTAATTAATTTTCATTATGAATTTTTTTTATTGATTGAAGTAAATGGAATTTATCCATCAAATTAACTAAGAATTTCTCCATCTAAAATTACTATTAATTTTTAGTAATTTCTTTTGTAAAGAGATTTATAACATCTTAAATATAATAGTTGCATCTGGGACAGCTTTCAACAAATGTGTGAGAGTAAGTTTCAACACTGTTGAAATGTACAGTCAGAATTTTTTTAAAAAAATAAATTATAATTTGATTAGAGGGAAATGAGATTTATTTTCATTTCTGAATTTTACTTATTCCTTATTATTAAGGTAAGTTGTATTTATTCACCAGATTAATTAAGACATTATCTAACAATACTATGAACTGAAAATTCACATGTTTCTTATTTTAAACTTAACAGCTGTATTACTGTTGAAATATCTCACTCACATTGCAGATTAATTTAACTAAATTCCTATCAAATATGGATAAGATTATCTGAACTTACATGAAATAATGTAATGAATCAAAAGTGAAAGTAGAAAGTATTGTAAAGGCTATGCATACTATCAAACATGATATCTTTTGGAATAGATACAAACTCATAAAATGCACTATTTTGTATGAATTTGTGACTTTTTTTAAAAAGAAGTAAAACATTTGATCCTGATAATAATTTAACATCTTATATTTCAAACTGCTTTTTCTTTGATGAATCTTCATGTAGTAAAAGCAAAGAAGTTCCTTTACATTCTGCAGCAACATTAGAATTAAAAATATATATATATGAATTTAAAAAATGAAAACTTTGTATTAGAAATAAATGATTTTATACTTTAGTTTTTGGAAAGAAAGTGGTTAGTTTTTGGAAAGAGTTTAGTGGAAAGAAAAATATACTAATATTTGTACAACTAATAGAAGACAAAGAAGAAATATTAAGGGAGGGAGGGAGATTCTTGAAATTTTCTTTTCCATAAGTAAATGAAACTAATTGTGTTGAATTGAATGACATTAAAAAAGGAATAAATTGTATTGAAAGAAATGCATTAAAATGAAACTTTTTCATTCACATTTTAACTGGAAGAACTTCTCAAAGTATTTTTTGTTCATATTTCCTGCTAATTTTCCTTTTATTAATTATAAATAATATAATAACATCTTATTATCTCCATAAGATTTTTTTTTTTATTTTAAATAATGACAAATCTTGTCAGCTTATTATATCTCCTTTACATTTACTTATACTTCAATTATATTGTTCAATTCAATGAAATAAGTTGTTACTTATGTGTTGAAAGCTGTTCCATGCCTGTTTAAAAATGCCCCTCCCCCTTCCTGCAGGCAGTTGCATTTCAATAGATTTAGGCATTACTTAAAATTTCATAATTTGCCTTTTTGGTTATGATAAAGAACTCTTTTACAAACTAACAACCTGTAACCTTTGGCACTAAATTCTGATATAAAAAAATACAGATTTCCTACAAAGCTGTGATTACATTAAAATTTTTTTGAAATGTGCCATCCTCCTTCCCTTCTTATACATAAAAAATCAGAAAGAATCAAATGTTGAAACAACTTTAAAAGTTCAGAAAAATTGTACATCATCACTTTATAAGGAATTCAATAGAAATTGTATTAAAAATTGCAATATATATATATATATATAAACTTAAAATCTTTAAATTTCTCCCTGGAAAAACAATTCTAATGCATTTATTGTTTACATTTTTCTATCAAACTTTGCTATGTTTTGCTTATCTTACAAATCAAAGTGTAGTGTTTATTTTATACAGGAAATCAAACAGAATTGGATAAAAAGGATTACAGATGATATTTTGTTTTTGGTCAGCAATTTTTGAAGTTTTAAGTTGTAATTTAGTTTTTAGTAACTTACTTGATAATGAATGCATATGTTTGTAATATTCATTTCTAGTCATGACAACCTGGGAGTTTTTAGTTTTGTTTTGTTCCTTTCTTTTTTATAACTTATGCTAACATTTTTTTTCTTCTAAAAGATAATGATTGGAGCTATTGCTATGATTTGATAGATTTTTGTTTAGTTGCCATTTAAGTTCCTTTCTTTTTTAAAACTTATGTTAACATTTTTTCCCCTTAAAAGCTAATCATTTGAGCTATTGTTAAGATTTGACAGATTTTTGTTTAGAGCTTACTAATTTTAAGTCCCCCCCCTCATGTATGTGTAAAGGAACAATTGTAATTTTCCATAAATTCAAACTCGAGATTTTTATGAATCTTCATGTTTCAGACTTGCCTGATCTCTGAAAAAAGATTTCTGCGACAAAAAAAGCACCAAAATACATATTTGCATGATAAATTCAGTAAAAGTTCTAAATTCATGCAAAAGACCTGTTTTTCATAAATGGGTCATTTTCAAAATTCGGTGCTATTTGTTGTCCATGTGAAACACATTTTTTTTACAAGATGTTATAAAGTTTAAATGATTTTTCTTTTTACCATGCTTTTTAGCAGGCAATTTCCAGTGGAGAAACAATAAAATTAAAATAATTCATCTGATTTTTTATTTTTTTTTCTAATAAAGAAGTTGAGAGGAAACAAAAATTCAGCTGTCCAAATCATAAAACTCAAAATGTTTTTTGCTGCATTACTTTCCAAAAATTAAAATTTTTATTCTGACATATTTTTTTATTGTGAAATATACTTTTAATTATGTTATAAAGAAGGTTTTAATAACCTTTTAAGAAGAATAGATGATTTTTACCAATTAAATACAGCTGTCCAGACATTAAGTCATGTCTGTTACCATACAATATTTTCAACATTTTAAGCAACAAGATTAAAATTTTGAAATGACAACTCTTGTATATCAGTGAAACATGTCCTAAGAAAGAAATGCAAACAGCTATCTTGAATGTTTGATGTTTGATTGAAGAAGCTGAAGCCTTTTTGTGGAAAGTATTTTTATTGCATGTCATGTCTGTTACCTTAATATTTTGTATAAAATATATTTATTTATTAATTTATTCAACTGATTAATTTAGATTTTTAGGTTTTTAATTTTAATTAAAATGTATTTTCATGTTTTTATGGAATTATTTAGTTTCCTTAATTTTTGTACTTTGAAATGTCATGTCTGTTACTGGTCATGTCTGTTACTCTATATAGTAACAGACATGACAATCTTGGTAACAGACTTGACATGTTTCAAGATTTGAAATATGGTTCAATTTTTGGGTTTGTTTTGTTTAAATTTTAGTTGATATTTTAGGAAGAATTTTTTAAGGGTGGGGGGGAAGGGAATAAATGTAAGTTTTTACTTTTTAAAAGCGCATATTTGTTACAGTTTACATTTTTTTCTCTTATCTTCTTTGTTTTTTATTATCAAATTGTATTTACTGAATTTATTAATGTTTGCAATGTTATCAAATCATTTGCTTTATTAAACTTTATTTCTGAAAATTACATGTGCAAACATGCTACAGAAGTGCAGGCATTTCATTTTGGAGGATCGAGAAAGCAGGCAACTCTGCATACTGGCGTTTTATATCTAAGAAACCAGCATGAACCAATTTCGTTCTGCACAATTTCCGAATGTTACGACCTGCAGCAATTTTGGCTCACCTTCAGCCAATATTCAACAAGCTTAAGAGAATTTCCCCCGAAGTTGAAATTATCCACTTTTTTTCTGATGGCCCTACCACGCAATATCGGCAGAAGAAAAATTTCTTCCTTTTGAATGAGCATATAGCAAATAATGGTTATAAGTATGGATCATGGTCTTTTTTTGAGGCTGGTCATGGCAAGGGTGCTGCTGATGGAATAGAGGGAGCCATTAAGAGAGCTGCTGACAAAATAGTTGCACAGGGGATAGATATACCCGATGCAAAAACTCTGTTTAATGTTTTAATAAATAAAACAAATGTTCAGCTTCATTATATCTGTGAAACAGATGTAGAAATGTTAAAAAAAATAATTCCATCTGATATTCCGGTTTTAAAAGGAACGATGAGCATACATCAAATTTTTTCTTTTGGGAACGACTCAATGTTTTTTAGGGATTTAAGCTGTTTCTGCAGACAGAAAAATGTCTGTGACTGTTTTACAGTTAATGTATTTGCATTAAAAGAAAATGAACAAGAAAGTACATCCATGACAATAAATAACGGAGGAAATAATTGTAAATCTTTTTCTTCTCCTTTATCCAACAATTTTCAACAAGATATTCAAGAAGGAAGCTTCGTACTTGTAAAATTGGAGGGTAAACGATCGATAAAATATTTCGTTTCAGAAATAATCGACATCCAGGACAACAATTTTACAATTAAGTATTTAAAAAAAGTCAGGAATCATGCAAAGTTCTTTTGAGAGGATGATAAAGAATATAATATTGAAGCAGAGGATATTGTAATGAAACTTCCAAATCCAAATCTAACTGGATGCTCTTTTTGTCAATTACAATATTTGATGTGGATCTCTCCAAATATGATGTTGAATAAATAGCATTGTAACTCAAGAAAATACTAAAAAATAAAATGTGTACACATGTTCCACATTCTGTATCCGTGAATTTCAAATAATATATACATATTTGTTTTTTTTTATTTTATAGTAAAAAGTTATGTACTAAAAGAGAAACATATTTTAGCTTAATTCTATCTTTCAAGCTTTACATCAAAATTTAGCTCCTGAATTTATGTCATGTCTGTTACTCAGTGTCACGTCTGTTACTTTGTGTCATGTCTGTTACCATTTCAAAATTTTCCTTAAAAAGTTTAAATTGACATAATATTGCTACAATTAGAGTTACATATTAATTGACTCTGCCTAGTATATATAAGAATGACAGACATTTTGCATTAATTGTTTTTTATAGTATTTTATATTAAAAAAATCCTTGTAATAATTCTATATTAGTAACAGACATGACAAACAAAAGTATAAAAATACCATAAGAAATATTTTTTTTATTCAAAAGTCTTTATTATATGGGTAAAATGACTCTATACTTATATTAAATATAGCTTCACATTATTGTACACTGAACTTAAATACAAAAATTTCAAGAAAAATGTCCGGTAACAGACATGACAATTTTCATCATATCTGACCAAAAAAACATTAATTAAAAATATATAAAAGAAAAAAATGTATCAAAAATATTCAAGTAATATACAGAAATAATGTCTGTTTAATAATATTAAAAAAATTTACTAATTAAAATTTTTTTTTATTTTTGTCTTTTCAATTTCCAAATGGCACCGAATTTTGAAAATGACCCAAATATTGTTACTATTGCATTTAAGGCATTTGCAGTATTACCCAAGCTTTACAAATTTAAGTAGTAGAGGGACATAAGATTTTTATTGGAGAATATGCAAGAAATTCAGAGAAGAATACTTCTGCTAATTTACAAATGTGTGCATCTATTAAATTAAGGATATTATTATATTATGTTAAAAATAGATTTCTCTTTTACCTGAGTTTCTTAACTTGTTTTTTTAAAAATTAGTCCAATAATTTTTTTAAAATTAATTGCCCTAAAATTATGCAAAGTAAAAAAAGTTCCGAAAAACATCTTACAATGCATAATAATATTTCATCACTGAAAGCTTGTAGAGGTAGATGTCTTTGATTTCTGTATTGACTTATATGTATTGCTCCCTAAAATTTAAAATATCTCTTTCAAAACTTTTTAAATTTTATTTTCTTTATTGCAGCTGAATTCATTATTGATTTAGCTGAAAAAAATGATACATTTGAATCATTCAAGAAAGCCCTTGATGATAATGGAGCAGAATTCACTGTAAGGATATTTTTCATTATTTTTTTTTATTGCTGTGCATGGTATAAAAGTTAATACATCATCAAAAATTTATTTTATTTTTCTTACTGAAAATTAATTACTTATTTCATGAAAACTAGTTATTGTACCTATGGCTCTGCTTGTATTTATCTGTTTTATATATATGTTAGAAAAAGCAAAATACATATAATTGTATAACATTGAATCCTAATATTAAAACTCCTTTAAGTTGTTTTGAACTCTCCACTCTATTTTGAGCAATAATTAATTAATATTAAAGATTTCATATAAACAATCACTTTTAGCTTTATTTTATGTCACATATATGTAAAACTTACTTTGAGTTCCTGCTCTCAAACTTGTGAACATATATTTGGTTGTGGCAGAAATATGAAGTTTCTAAGTTAATACTGGCAGTTTTAAGAGATCTAATTTTAAATAAGAAATTATCAATTTTAAGAAAAGGGAACCTAAAAGATTCTTTAATTTTAGCTTTTTAATACTTCTTTTATTTGGTATTTAAGACACATAATAATATACATTGATCTCTTAATATTAAGTTTAAACTTAAAATAGGATTTTAAAAAATTCAGATCAGTCCAAAAAATAATTTTCATGCTTCAAGATGCAATCAATGCCAGCATGCATGAAATAACTAGATTTTTTTTAAAGATAATATCATTGTATTTATTTATTGTGACTGCATTTTTAGCTTTGTGCAAGATTTTGTAACCTACTTCATGTTCATACCACTTTAGGAACTGTGATATTCAAATCTTCTTTAATCAAATATTCACAATTCAGTGAAATTTGAGTTCTGACAATATCACAATAATGGTTAAAAGGGGAAGGAAAAAAAAAAAAAAAAAAAAGAGTTGCTTGAATTGTAGATACTATGAAATTAAAAAGAGGCAAATATTCTGTGATCTCTCAAAGTGAGAGGAAAGTAATCTGACATTTTTTAAAAAATGATTTGAAGCTGACATGTTAAATTTTGTAATAATTAAAATTGGAAAATTTAATTAAGTAAAAAAATATTCTTATTCATTGAGTTCAAGCTAAGAAACAATCATGAAAAAAGGCATATGATATACCAAATGTTATATTAAAAATTCCCGTGCTAAAATATGTAAGTAAAAGAATTTACAATAATTTTAAATGACATTTAAAGATAAAAGTAAATTTGTTGTGTGTTAAAAACTAATTATTATTATATTATTTCTTAGTATGGTACTAAAGTAATACAAATTTTTTAAAACATACAATTTCTTCTGGATGCTAAGAAATATGTGTGCCAAATTTCGTTTGATTCTATTGAAAGGTGTGAAATTGTATAAGATTCAAACAAATAGGCATTCAATTTTATACATATATAGATTTTTGTGTATTACTACATTTCCAAAGTGAGAGAATTCAGTCATTAATTTATTTCAAATTCTTTTAATATTACTATTGTATGTAAATTTTTACTTACTATTCATCTCAGGGTCTTGAGATTAATACTTTTTGATGATTATACTTCACTAAGAAGTGGTATGCAAATATGTCATTGATTACTGTGTCTCCTAATGCTGTGGATAATTTTAGTTCATTCTATTGCTAAATATAAACACCTCCTTTCATTTCTATTCTCACCCCTTTTTTGATGAAATAAATGCATCCTTATACATGCACAGTAGTGCAAAGGGTTTCTGAATCTGAGAATGAACAATATTCATGTTTTTGTTTATTCATTTATTTTTTAAGTTTTCACTTGCTTTTCAAAAATGAATTCTCAGTGAAAACGAAATTATAAAGTTAGTGCTTTTTTATTTGTTATTTGAGAATAAAACATGTTTTCTTTTTTCAGGAGTCTTTTATTTCTACTTTGCTACGAATTATCAAACAAATGAAACCCAAAGATACTCCTTTACTAGATGACGATGAAGATTTTGAAAAAGATAAGAAGTCTGATTTAGACAAATTGAAAGCTAAATTTCCAGGATTAGCTATACCCAATACTGAAAAAATTGTGAGTGTCATCAATTTTTCCTTATGTTACATATTATTTAAAAAATGACTAAAGTATGAATGTTTAATAATATAATTCATAAAAGATAATAATTAAAAACATAGTAGGCATGATATATATGCTTTCCCACTGGAGCAAGCTAGTGTTTTAATCAATGTAGATGTTATGAATTTTCTGGTTAAAAAATAAAATATACAAATATATTTAAATACCAATTTAGGCAAATAACACAAAATTGAAGTGCAAGTTATAGAAATGTAATTCCTTATAGCTTGCTTCTAATCTTTTCATTATAGATACTTCTATTAAACCATTCCATATTTAATTCTTGATTTATATGCATTTTCACATGAATTTAGAAAATTAAGTTATTTATTACATGTGAAAAATAGATATTGCTGCCTCCCATATTTTAACTTTCATATTTTTTCAATCCAAATTTATCATGTATCAATATGTTATGTTTGTACCTTTTGTTCACCCAACTGTATTTTCTTCAATGCTGATTTACTGCTTCTATGTATGTATGTATGTGTGAAATGCAAATGAATAATTGATTTTAAATAATTAGCTTTTAAAACATTAAAACAAGCTAAATCGATAAACATTCTCCTCTGCTTTTTAAATAAATTTACACTGACATATGTTGTTTCAAATATGTTATCTGTTCAGTTATAACGATAATAGTAATAATGTGTTTTCTGTCAAATGGGGAATCATGTTTAATTGTTTCAATTATAAATTACTTCTTTTAGAGTTTTTCAGATGAAGATGAGGAAGTTGCAGAAGCTGCTATAGCTGAACTTGAAGCTTTAAACCCATATGTGAAGTAAGATTTTTCAATAAATTTGTTTATTATTCCTCTTTTTGTCGAAATGCCTTGGGATCTTTAAATAAAGACACAAAAGGTTTTTTTGAGTACTGAACAATTTAACTATAAACAGTGGATTAATTATTCTTCAAAGGAAAACATCTTTTTCTTTTTTTTTTTTCAAAATTCAATATCAATTTAGTATTTTTTGAAACTAAATTATTATTATTTGCTCATCATATTTACAGAAAAGAAGAACGTGAATCAAAATCTCCAGATTATACGAAGGAAAAATCAAGACACAAGAAATCGAAAAGGTGCTTCTTTTATACTGCTTTTCTATAGTTTTAGTGTATGAATCTATAAATCATTATAACAATAAATCTGTGAAAATAAAAATTACAGAAAAAAAATTGCTTTTCAGATTATTTTTTTTATTTGGATTTTTTTTTTTTTTTTACTTTGCTGTTTTGTTTTAATATTTGTATAATATAGTACTTAAAATAATAAAGGAAGAACATGATTTAAAAAAAATTAATACTACTATTGCTTTTTTAATTCACTTTGATACAAATGTTTAATTTTTGAAGAATAGTAATATTTTGAATGAAAATATTAATTTTATTTAATAACCAGATAATTATTTAATTTTATTTAATAACCAGATAAACAAGAATCAACCAAAGAGTTCCTAAAAAGGCCACATCATACTTTTATAGAAAATTGCCACTGAAGATAAACCTTTTGTACCAAATTAAGCTCAGAAGTGATAGCTTTTAAGATTAATATCTTTATTTTATTGAAGTAGCATTCATTAGGAGCTTTAGAAATAAATGAATAAAATGTTTATATATATATATATATATATATATATATATATATATATATATATATATATATATATATATATATATATATATATATATATATATATATATATATATATATATATATATATATATATATATATTCACTTTACATTAAAATTTTACTGTTTACTACAAAAACTCAAAGAAAAAAAAAAGACTAAATAATTAATAAATTTTTGTTATTTGCTTTATAAAGGAATTGAAATTGTGAAATGAGATGACAAAATTTATAACAAAGTTAGCTTAAAGTTTCAGTTATTTTGCACAAATTACGTTAATTTGTGTTTTTATGATTCAAATACACATTACTTCTAGAATTATAATATATCCTTTAACTTTTACATGCACACAAACACATATAAGTATCCTTCAATTATAATTCAAACCCTGTAAATTTTAAAGTGTGAAGTGCATAAATTCAGAAATTTTTGATCATCATAAGTATTTTTAAAAATTGTAAAATTACTTTAAATTTTGTAAGATGGTCTATTTTTTAGATAAACTCCTTAAGAAACTCCTCCTTTCCTATAGGAAAGCTGCCTACTGCAGTGTTCTCATGACATAAATTTTCTGTAAATGATCACCAATCTGGGTGTCTGGAACCCGAAATCACTCTGCATTAAAAAGTTCAAAAACACACTCGTAAGCAGACACATGCCTGTAATGTTTTGCTCATGTTATCTTGTTAACAGGACAATTAGAGTAATTTTGGTTGATTTTAACCTCTCTAAGATATGTTGTGAGGATTGGATGAGTGTATAGATAACCCATCTAGTTCCAAGGAAGTGGAAATGGCAAGAAAGTGAAATTTTGGTTTTCCCATAACTTATTTAGGACTTTAGGAAAATAAATCAATTTAAGTGAATTAACATCATATTATGATGAACAACTTTTTTATAATGAGTTTTTCAATAGCTGCAATTCTTTAGAAGTTAGTGTCTGAAAAGTGATTTTCAACCCATAACTGCAACTATTTTTTAACATGATCTGTATTACTACATTTAAATAAATAAATAAATAAACTTCTATGCTTCCTTTCTTCTTAAATTGTTTAAAGGTGTGTGCAAGTAAAGCTAAACTAATGAAATAAAAATGAAAGAGCTGAAATATTTTTTGACAGCATTATTTAGAAGTGGTCAGTTTTAGAAAATTTTAAAAACTGCATTTGCTTTAAATGTTTTGAATATATTTGATTTTAGTTGTTTATTTAATTATTTTAATTATTCTATGCACCATGTAAAACATTTGTTTTATAATAAATGCTGAATTATGTGGTATCAATAAAATTATTATATGTGATCACTTTAGTGTGCAATATTTCATTTGTTTTTGCTTAAGGATTGAAATTAATTTAAAAAAATGTTAACTTAGATTATAAGAAATCTACCTGTGTCTTCCAGCTTGCTGGGAGAAAATTTTCCCAGTTGATTTTCAATTTTTTTGGAAGTGTGATTCCTAAACTTATTATTATTTTAAATTTTATTTTCCCATAAAGTTACTGACAAATGGAGTTTTTAGTTTATTTACTTCAAGAAATAATGATATTGTACACATTTACAGCATCCCACAATTAAACGGTATCACCATTTAAATGTGTGGTACCATTAAATACATTTAAGCATGTAAAGTGAGTAACATAAATATTATCAGAGCAGATATATTGTGTTCATTTATATCCCTTTTTTAAACTTACATAAACAGTATTAAAATATTTAAATATTTTACAAAGTCAGTATTGCTAAAATAAATCTAAGTAAGAAAAAAGTTTCATCTGCTTAAAATTTTAATTTAAGGCTTAGATAATTGTAAATATTATATTGGTACACAAAGCTACTAAAACTCTTGTGTGTGTGTATTTTTTTATATAATTTATACTTTTTTATAAGAAAAACATAATACTTTTCAAATGTCTCTCATTCTTAAGAAACTTTATTCATAGCTAAATAGTTTTATTATTACCTTCTTTGTTTTCTATTGTAATGGCACTTTTGTTAAACATGCTTTGTTTTAAGATAGTGGTAGCAAATAAAAATAATAAATTTTACTTCAAATTTATATCATATCTTCTTATTTTTTAGAAATTTTAATGTCTTATATCTTTATAGTAGGAGACATTCAACAGAAAGACATCACAGAAAGAAACGATCACGCTCTAGATCTAGATCACCATACTATAAAAAGAAAAGTCGATATTCACGTTCTCCTTCTCCTAGAAAAGATAGTCGAAAGAGACATAGAACGAGATCCAGATCTTTGTCACCTTACTCAAAGAAACATCGTCATCATAGTTCAGAGAGTAAATACCATTCCCATGATAAAAAATCTGAGCGTGAGAAACCTCCTCCTCTGCCTATGGAACCTGTAGTGAGTCAGGTAAGGTATATTTTGTTATGACCCTTTCTGCCATTCTAAGTTTTGAATGCTACTACCATGTTAAGTTTAAAAATTCATGCAAAGATTTTTTAATGTATTTAAAAAAAAGAAATGTACATTTTAATGTTCCTTCAATAATGTTGTGTACAAATGAGAATGATAGGCAAGTAAGTGCATGTAAGTGTTATGGGGAAATGTGAACTAGAATTATATTCGATAAATACATATTTACAAAGTTAATAAAAGAAAAAAAAAAGATATCCTAACTAGCTAAAAATGTACTGAAATGTAAAATTAAACTGACCATTGTGTTAAAAGAAGGGCTTCATGATGAGTGTTGCCTAGGGTATCAAAATGCATAAATCCTCCACTAGTTGTTGCTTAATTCTTATTTATTACTGTAAATCTCTTAACACTGTTAAAATCAAATTGTTCTGGTCTTTCTTTATTGTTTTTGTAACCACTGATTTTGTATTGTTTTTTTTCCATAGATATATAATGGAAAAGTAACTAACATAATGCAGTTTGGCTGTTTTGTTCAACTAGAAGGTCTAAGGAAACGTTGGGAAGGATTAGTTCATATTTCTCAAGTAAAATAATCTCTCTGATTTTTTGTTGTTGTGATTTTAAATAAAGATATTGAATTGAATTAAGTGTATTTTGAAAGATAATACAATATTTCTTTAAATCTTTATGTTTCTAAAATGCTGTTTAAGTAATTTTTTTGATTTGTAAAATTCTTGATTTTTTAATTCTCAGTTATTCTAAAATGTTTTTAAACTTCCATTCGTAATATAAAATAATTTTTTAAAAATGACTAGGTTATTAGCATATATTGCAAATTTCAAAAGTTATGAAACCTTTATACAATAATTAGTAGTCTATTTTTCTATCTATTTTAAAACTAGAAATATATTTTAAGCTTAATTTGTATTTAATTTATATTTTCCAAACTTAATTTGCTTTATCCAAAATAAATACTTTGTTTTAATATTCTTATAAATTTTATGGCATTAACTGCAATTATTTTATATTTTTTTAAATATAAATAGTGTATTTTTGTGTATAAGAAAATTTGCTGCTCCATGACATCTGAAATTTATGTTATTATTATACACTTGTGTGTAATACTAATACAAAATTAAATTTCAATATTAATCACTTGATTTCGAGGTTCAGTTAAAGTATAATGCTGATTTCTGAAGAGGGATGTCTTTTCTATAAGATTCTTATGTATTAATGATTGTCAGTTTCAGATCAGTTTTTGTTATTTTGTTTTTCAATTTTTTTATGTCATAATAAAAAATTTCTTTTGTTTTATAGTTACGTCGTGAAGGTCGTGTTACAAGTGTTGGGGATGTTGTTCAAAAGGGCCAAAGAGTAAAAGTGAAAGTCCTCTCATTTACTGGCCAAAAGACAAGTTTATCTATGAAGGTAAAATATAAAACTGTTTAAAATATGATACATGTATTTAATCAATTTGCTGCATGCAGTTTCTTAAAAAAAAAATAATTAAAAAAAATACATGGTTTCAAATTTAAAATTATATTTGTGCTACTGTTAAATTTTTCTTCCAAAAATATTTAATATTATTTTATGAATACATATTTGATTTATAATGAATATTTTGTGTTAATCACAAGTACTTTTATACATTTATGATAAATTTAGCTATCATTCATGTTCATTCTCTATCTTAATTCTTACCTATTTTATGTACTGTCAAATATTTTTTAAAAATTCATTAATATTGATGTTTTGAGCAAAACTCATAATTATTTACTTAATATGAAAAGCGTGAAATCAAAGTAAATAAATAAATACTGGCATTAGATGTAATTAATGTATTGAGTTAAATTTTAGATATGAAAGTTGAATGTGTGTATTTCTGTATGTGTTGGGTTCTACAAGCCAGTCTGTTTGATCTGCAAATTTGGCACATATGTACATTAAAAGATAGAAATATGCATTACAGAGCATTTTTTTAAAAATTTTAATTAATTAAAAGTTAACCTGGATTTTGATGTCTTCCACATTAACTTACAAAAATGTTATTGCACAAAAATAAATCTCACACTGTATTAAAATTTAAAAACTTGTCTTTTTAATGATATTAATTTAATAGTCCTGTAAATTTTTACTGAATTTTAAAAGTTTTTTAAAATATACTTTTTTGTCTGATTTCCAACATTAGATTACATTATTATCCTGAAATTCAAACCATTTTCATTGTTTCATGAAATATTTAATTGTGTATTTTTCTCCCATTTTTGAAAGTTAAAAAAGAATAATTATTTCTGTTTAAACGCCCTTGTTTGTTTGTCATTTACAAGAATAATTTGAAAGTTGCTGCAATGCTATCAAATTTAGAAGATAGGTGAACTGCATGAACAGATATGTTCACGTACATAGTGACCAGGCTGTATGTAAGATAATTAAAATAATACAATTTAAATGTCTCATATTTTTATGAATCATGGACATAATTTTATATCTAAATTAAATTAAATATAAGCAGTATCACCAATGAACCAATTGGTCCTAATGGTGACTATTTAAAAATAAATATTGGCATTTGTATTTTCAAAAAATGGTTGTTTTCTTTTGATGTTCTTATTGTTTGAGACTGTTATTTTTTCAGTTCGAATTTTTTATTGAGGTGTCTTTCACACTGAATTAGCCATGCTTTTATTTCATTGGTAAGGATTTTCATAGAGCTTTCAATTTATATTATTTGCAGGATGTGGATCAAGAAACAGGAGAAGATTTGAATCCAGCTGTTTCTAACACAGAATCCATGAGGAAAGTCTCTACACAAGATATTTTGAGAAATCCAGATCGACCATCTAGTCTTCCTCTTATCTCCAAAGTTGATGATAGTGATGTTGACACTAGGAGGCATGTCCAACGAATCTCTTCACCTGAAAGATGGGAAATAAAACAAGTATTTAACTTCTTTTAATGATAAAAATCACTCATTTCTTCATTTTTTAGGTATATTGAATTCTAGCTATGGATGCAGCCAGAGTTCAATAGGTCTATTAAATTAATGTCTATCATTGTAAATACATTTTTTCCACTTGATTTATTTAAAACATTGCTGTAATTAGTACCATCTCATGCTGAGAGTTATAGAAAAGACAATATGCTGTATTAGTCTTCCCATTTAAATAATTTCAGATATAATATTATTGTATTTTAAATGTAATTAACATATTTGGATCTCTGAATTCCTTTAAATTCCTTCTAGATTATGCAAACACAAAGATTTTCATAATGATTCTATACTGAATGAACTTATCTGATAATTATATTACAAAGTATCTCTTTTTTAATTTCTTCTGTATTGTGTAGCAATATGAGTACTTTCAAAGAGAATTTCTGTGATATAATTTCTTTTATGAAGACGTCTTTTCAAAATTTGACATTAAAAATTTAGTATAAAAGTATTCATGAACAATTTTCTTCTTATATGATATTTGAAATTTTTTTAAAAAAAAAACATTTTAATTTGTTAATTTTTTAAAGAATTAAAAAAAACAACTTAAATACATGTATGTCCATTTCCAGATGCTTGCTGCAAATTGTATTGATAAGTCTGAGTTACCAGATTTTGATGAATCAACAGGGTTATTACCAAAAGAAGAAGATGATGGTAAATTAAATAATTATCTATAAATTAAATGATAAATTTCAGAATATTTTGGTGAAAATTTACATTTTTTTTCTTTTCTTTCAGATGAAGATATTGAAATTGAACTTGTAGAGGATGAACCAGCTTTCTTGTCTGGACATGGTAGAGCTAATATGCAAGATTTAAGTCCTGTTAGAATTATGAAGGTATGCCATTGTATATTAGAAGCTCAATTTTTTAATGATATGTGATAACCATTTTTTTTTATCTATTACATTAATCTGTCTTCTTTAATGTTTCTGTGCTATTTTATTGTTTTTACAGACATATTTCATGCTACTAATTTCTTTATGCGTTTACAAAAATTAAATGTATATCATAATAGCCCTTTCTTTAAAAAATTTTTTAATTAAGATTTAAAATCCTTTATTGGTTTCATTGTTCAAAACCAAAATTGCATTTTATTTAAAAATATTTTTTAATATCCTTTGTGCTTTTTTTATACTGAAATTTTGGATAGTAAATTTAAAGTTAGTGATATTTTTTTTTTTTTTTAACATTTTGTAGAACATTTTATCTTTGATTTGGTAAAACTCTCTCAATTTTGAAAATATTAGGCACTTATGGGCACAGCTATGCAATAATGAACCAAATTTTATGCTCTTATTTTGAAATATAGTTGTTTTTATGAAATATTTCAGAAAGATTCTAATGTTTCTTGCTTCAAAAATGCTTAGTAAATAATAAAGTCAACAAATATTTTGTTATTCAAGGGATTATTATTGTGTCAACTTTGCATTGTGAATTCATACAATTAGATACAGTTTCAATTTATACTGTTACAACTACATGCAATTCATACAGTTTTCAATAGACCTAAAAAATGGTTAACTTCATTTTTAATTGCTTCACTATGTCCATTTGATACTTTAGTATTAAGTTTCTAACGAAGCAGTATTTCTCAAGGTACTGAATTGAATCAAACATTTAAAAACAATAATTATTAATTCAGCTGCTATTTTTATGTGCATGTGTGTTCTTTACTCAATTAAATTTTTTTCCTATATTTTTGTATTAGCTTTTCATAATTTACTGGAAAAGAATTAATTCATAACTGCCAAAATATGAATATACATTATTAATGAAAATAAAATTTTATCTAATTATTTAAAGTAATATACTAAACACTAGATAATGAATTTATAAATATTTATATTTCTTCATTTTGTGGAACTAATAATCTTGAAGACGATTTTGTAAAGATGTCGATTAACAAAAACTTTTTTTTGTTGCTGACAACTTTGTAATTGCATTTTAAAATAAGATATAGTTTTATGCACCATTACTTAATACAAGTATGACTCTAAATTTAAAGTAATTCTATATAGTATTTGCATAGTAAAAAAATTTTATGTTTTGTTTTCAAGAATCCAGATGGTTCTTTAGCACAGGCAGCTATGATGCAGTCTGCATTAGCTAAAGAACGTCGTGAACAGAAACAGCAACAACGGGAAGCTGAAATGGATTCTATTCCTGCTGGCCTCAACAAGCATTGGATTGATCCTCTACCAGATGGTATGCATTCAATATTCTTGAATTCAAATTGCGAAATATTTTTTGTAAAGCAACAAAAGGAAGAAATATTCTATAAATTGAAAAATAGTTAACACATATTTTTTAAAGGAAAGTAGGATTGCTTTAATTATTTGTTTCAATTTTGATTCAGGAAACTTTATTTATTATCCTTCAATCTTTTAAACTTTTCATGTTTCGCTTCACTTTTTAGCTTCCTATTATAATTTTAAGGTCTATAGCAAATTATTAAGGCATAAGTTTTATGAGCAATTGAATCCTTTAGAAATTACATTTTTTTCATGAAAAGAAAGAGAATAGAATGGGGACTTCATGAATAGAAAGGCATTTAATAATTCCGTATGGATACTTTCTATTGTATTGTATTAACAATGAAAGTATAGATAGTTTTTGACTCCATTTCCTCTTTCACGTTTCAAGAGGGTTTAAATACAGTTATCAGTTTGAAAATTAATGATTTTCTTATTCTTTCTTATCAAATACTAATGAATATAATAGATTCACTTTCATTAATTTTATTTTTTAGACTATGTTATGATAAATAGTTAATTTGAATTTATAATTGCTTTGGCTATACAAAGAATACGAACTAAATAAATATAAAATGGTAATTTGTGACAACTTTGTATTTATTTTAAGGAATAACATGTTTTTATTATTTTATTCATTCAATTAATAAATTGTTTTAGAAATGATTTATAATTTGAGATTTTTTTCTCGAAAGTGGATTGTCTAAATTCTGTACATTAAACTGTGATTTTCAAAATAACCCATTGTTGTCAATTTTATGTTTGATTTAAAAAAAAAAATCTTTTATTTTATCTAATGTGCTGTTGTCTTCTTCAGCTGAGGGTCGAACATTAGCAGCAAATATGCGTGGTATAGGATTGTCTACTCAGGACCTCCCAGAATGGAAAAAGCATATAAGTGGTGGTTCCAAAGCATCATATGGTAAAAAAACACAACTTTCTATTTTGGAACAAAGGCAGAGTCTTCCTATCTACAAACTGAAAGATGATCTTATAAAGGTATACATGATAATTTTGAACAATTATCTTTGACTTCGAATTTTGACATCGATTTCAATTGAAATTAATAATGAAGTAAAAGAAAATATTTTTAATTGCTTCCTAATTTTCATGAAATTTTTTCATAATTTTATAAACCATTTAATTGGTTAGTTCAGTGTTATTTAATTCTTTTCTGTAGTATTCAGATATATCTAAATTCGTAATTCTATTAAATGGCGTAATGTTTGAACAAATAATCATGCGATAGTGATAAAATTGAAAATGACAATATTTTTTGTGTCTTTGGTTTTCTTGTTGTTTGTGAAAGTGTAGCTGATTAAATTTTGTATTTTTTTCGAAATTCAATCTATTAAATACTTCTCAATATGTGTGAACACTTTTATAATCCATATATATATTAACTTTATATTATTTATAATTAATTATATGCTTAGTACACACTATTTAATTTTTTTCCGATATTGATTTTACTTTAAAAAACTCATAGACTATTTTGCACATACTATTAAGAATATACTGTACAAATCATAAGAGGAAGAAAATGAAGCAAAATTACTCTGAATATTTTGTATACTTCACCAAAGAGGCAGTTGAATTTTTTAGAAAACTGGAAGTAAAAGGGAAAAGTTTAGGAATATCAGACAGCAGAAATGCTGGTCATTCTGCACCAGGCTTCTTTCCTTTTTCTTTTAATTAAATTCCTCAAAGTGTATTTTGTAAAATTTTGTTAATTCTATTTTTTTTCTGGAAGGTTTGTTAAAAACTGAACTATAACCTATAACAGATAATAGGATTTGTAGTTATTACTAGTATGAAGTAGCTTAAAACAAGTAATCAATTGAATTCCAGTACTAATTTAAAATAATGTAAACTATTTTCTGTTTATTGCTTCTTTAAATAGAAAATTAAAATTTTTTTTATCATGTATTAATATGCATTTTCTTTTTTTTAGGCTGTGACTGATAATCAGATCCTTATTGTAATTGGTGAAACAGGATCAGGAAAGACTACTCAGATGACACAATATCTTGCAGAGGCAGGTTTCACTGCTAGGGGCAAAATTGGATGCACTCAGCCTAGGCGTGTGGCTGCTATGTCGGTTGCTAAAAGAGTAGCTGAAGAATTTGGTTGTCGGTTGGGTCAGGAAGTTAGTATCTATAAATTATTCATTCTTGAGATTGCTCATTCTTATGTAATTTATAAAAATGGTCTGATTTAGTTTTTATGTTAATAATTTGTAAAATGAAATCTATCACATCTTGTTTATTTAATGATTCTTAAAATGTTTAAATCTATAATACATTGAGTAATTGAGTTTAGATGTGATTTATCTATTGGATTAAGTTTGAATAATTAAATTTAGTTTTTTAGTTTTTTTAAGTTGATGAAGTCTAATAAGTGTATTTGTATATGTTTTATTTTGAACTGTCATATAAATATTACTTATTTTAAATATTCATAAAGAGGGATCTTCTGAGTTAATTGAAATCTGCTAATGTTTTGAATACTTTAGTCTTAAATGATATTTTTTTTATATTTATATCATAAAACTTGCAATACTTTTATCATGTGATTTATACACGGATTAAAGTTTAAATATTTTATTTTATTTATTTTGAAAAAGACAAAAAATAAAAAAAAAATAAACACATTTTTTGACATTGTTATTCATGTTTTTTTAGGTGGGTTACACCATTCGTTTTGAGGATTGTACAAGTCCTGAGACAGTTATTAAATACATGACAGATGGTATGTTACTCAGAGAATGTCTAGTTGATCCAGATCTCAAAAGCTATGCAGTAGTAATGCTTGATGAAGCTCATGAAAGGACAATCCATACTGATGTCCTGTTTGGCTTGTTGAAAAATGTATGTTATATTTTTTTCTCTCTTCCTCATTCCTTCTTTCTCTTGTTCCTTAAAAATAGCGATATAATTATAATAAGGAACTTTTGTAATTATATATTTTGAAATTACTATTAAAATGCTACCATTAGATTAATCAGACATAAATTTTTGAATGCACATAGTGTAAAGTAGTTGATGCATTTAATAAATTAAGTAGGATATTAATATAGTTATTTATTTTTCAGCATTATATTACATTCTGTTTTTTGTTGTTGTTGTTGTTGAATAATTGCTCAATGTATTACAAAACTAATTATCACAATGTATTTCAAAATTAAGTTTTAGTTTTCATCTTGGAAATGACTTGTATTTTGATAATGCATTCAATCTACAATAGGAGATTTTCTTGGTTCAGAATTAGAACATAATTGATGTAATTTTTGAGAAATTGGAAAAGTTTATTTATATTCATATTTTTAACGATTTATAATAAAATGCAAAAGTTATCACTAAATTATATATATATATAAAAATACAGACATCAACTCTTTTGTATATTGTGAGTTATTTTGCAAATAATATTTTATGGGACATTTTCAGACTATTGATTATTTTGCAAGTGTTTATTGAAAGTCTAAACTGCTGATTCCCAGTGTGTACTGCAGCGCTTTGGATAGCTAGATTTCCTCACACAGATTATATAATTTTCATTACTAAAATTATGACAATTTTAATTTGATTTACTATTTCTTAATTGTGTTAAGTTGGATTGTTAGCAGTGACTATTATAAAATGATTGTGGAAATGAAAATAAGGATTGCTGTATTTAATTGAATTCCTGTATTTGAGAAAACTTATTGTAATGACAAGATTTTTCCATAGCAATAGCTATTAAAGAGTGTTTATCAGTGACCTAAAATGTGTTCTAATTATTTTCGTCTGTCCAATGTAAAAATTATTGATTGTTTTGCAAAAAATATTTTTTTGGACTTTAGTACAGGGCAGCATGAATTCTTCAAGTTATAGAGAACTGAAAAAGTTTTTGTACCATTGATTTAAACAATCCCCCCCCCTTTCCTTCTAGAAATACATTTGCTGAACACTTTTTATTAAAGCTTAATCAATATCTGAATCTCCTGAAATTTAATCATTATGCTGATTATTTTACTTATTTATTATTTTCATTTTGGGATTATATATGAAGTATGATATATTAAAAAAAGATGTGAAGAAACTTAATTTGGAATAGAAAGTATTTACAATTGTATCTTTATAATTTAAAAAAATTGAAATTGTTTAATTAATGTTTTTATTTTTCATATTTTTTTTTAGGCTGTAAAGAGGCGTCCAGAATTAAAGCTCATAGTTACATCAGCTACTTTGGATGCTGTTAAGTTTTCACAATACTTTTTTGAAGCGGTAAGCATTAATATATAATATAGTAATTCTGCTTGTATATGTATGCATTCTTCAGATGAGTTTTCTTGATGAAATGTAATTTTTTAATGAAGTATTTTGTTGAAGATATTTTGTTGAAGACTTTGCTATTTCTTGATTTGATATGTTGTAGTTCTTAATGTGATTTAAAGCATGTGTAGAGCATAGAAATATGGGAATTGGTTATATCATTTTTTTTTTTTTTTGATAAATTTTGCATAGAAGTTGTTTAATTTTCTAATAATCGAGAAGAGATGATTGAGAATATGTTAATACCATTAATATAATAAAATGTGTATTTCTTGAGGGTAACAATTTATATTTTATTATTATTATTATTATGAAGATTTTTTTTAATCATCTTGTATATTTTTAGTTTTTATGGTATGATTTACTATGATTAAATATATCATTAAAAGTATGAAATAATTAAATATCATATATAAATTATATGTGATGATAAAAGGAATCAAAGTATATAATTAAATTATTAAGAAATGTTACATTTTTCCTGCTTCTCAATATTTTTAAAATCACTGTATATGTTAATATGTGCCCAAATATTTTCTATGTTTGGAGGGCTAAAAATTTTTATTCTTGTCTGAAGCAAAATTTTGATTTCCATTTATCTTATAAAGTAATAAAGGGAGTGAAAAGTTTATGATTGCTTTTGTTTATTCTTATTCATTCAGTGTCTTAATGAAATATTAAAATTTTTTAGCCTATTTTTACTATTCCTGGGCGAACTTATCCTGTAGAAATTTTGTACACCAAAGAACCAGAAAATGACTATTTGGATGCATCACTGATCACTGTGATGCAAATACATCTTACTGAACCACCAGGTGATCTAAATATTTGTTTGCATGTCTTTCAATAAATTGTTAACTCTTTATTTGAATTTACAATTTTTTAAAAATTTGATTACTATTTCCAATAATAAGGTATAATTCGGATTTTGGTATTTAATAAAATTATTTTTCAATTTTACGACTTTTGTATGCTTCTAATATTAAGGAAAATATATAAATATTTTTAATATAAACATATAAAAAATCTTTATGATATAAAAAATCTTTTTATAACTTTTAATATTCATTTAATTTTCATGATTAGATTTTTAATGAAACTTTGTGTGCAATATCATAAAACTTGTACTAAATTCCATTTCAATTGCTTGTTCAAATAAAAGGTTTAATAATATTCTTTCAAGATTCACAATCTTTTTATAATTTTTAACCACACAAATTTTTTTTAGAACATTAATTTTCTGTAATTGAGATAGAGAGAAGTGTTTCTAATAGAATATGATCTTATTGTTACTTGCAGTTGAAAATTAAAATTTTCCCTATAAAAAACTATTATGATTATTTTTAAAAAGTAATTGGATGGTAACCTAATTATTAAAAGTTCCAAGTTGATTTTATATGATTAATATCTTCGTTATTTTTTCACATTGAAAAATATTTATTTTATTCTCAGGTGATATATTGCTTTTTCTCACTGGTCAAGAAGAAATTGATACTGCCTGTGAGATTTTATATGAACGAATGAAATCATTAGGTCCAGAGGTTCCAGAGCTTATTATTCTGCCTGTGTATTCTGCTCTTCCCAGTGAAATGCAAACACGAATTTTTGAACCTGCACCACCTGGTTCAAGAAAGGTTTGAAGAATAAATTTTAAGTGTTTTTGTATTTAAATGGAAAATAATATCTCTAATAGATGTCTCTCTTTTGTTTACTGTTCAATAACTTGTTTGATTTTTATTAAAAACATGTATTTTTGGTATTTATAGTATCATTCCTAAATTAATCATCATAAAAAAAATGTGTCTTTTTGAGTTGTGATAGTGTTTTTCTAAAAATATAAATAACTGCTATAAAACTTGGTTCTTAAATTATTATTGCAAAAGTTTATTTTATCATTTGAATGCTGATTTTTTTTCTTCTTCATACTATTCTCAAATGTCTTCAATTTTTGATGCTGCTTAAAAAAAAAAAAAAAAAAAAAACCTTATTAGATTGTTACTTTAAATGAGGATGTACATTAAAAAGATTTTTAGATGACAGTTATGAAGAAATTATCTTCAACAGTTTCTAAGAGAATTTTATGAAAAAATTAAATGTGGAATTATTTCTCTGCTTCCTATGCAATTTATGTCTGGCATATTTTGTCTTTCAGACACTTTAAAAAGGAAACAAAATTTTCTCCCTTCCTCTTGTAAATAAATGGGATAATCCCTTAAGGTTGAAATACAACAATAAATATCATTATGAATATCTGCTTTCTGTGTGAGAAGAACCTCTGCATATTTATCAATCTTTTTATTTTATTGGATTTACATTAATGATATATTTTATAATCTGATGATTATTCAGAGCTTTCATCTATGTTCTGTTATTGCATCTGTTAGTATATATGATTCAAAGAAGACAATACCTTAAAAGGCAAGAATCATACACTAGGGCAATGAGAGAGTTTTGTGTTCAAGGTCAAATTCTATCTGATCATGTTTTATCAGTGCATGTTGTGATCAAATTGCATATAAAATACATTTAAAAAAATTAATGTCACAATACGATTTTGCTTATGTAATAGTATTTATCCCTTCAAATGCTTCATTTAAAATTTTAAATATAATTTATGATGAATCATAATTAATTAGTACCCATTTTTTTCTACTTTCAGTAAAATACAATGATTTTATTGAATTATTATGAATAAAACTGTTATCTTTTACTTTTTTTCCTTACAATCCATTATGCATAATTATTTCTTGATAGGTTGTGATAGCAACAAATATTGCAGAAACATCTTTGACAATTGATGGAATCTATTATGTTGTTGACCCTGGATTTGTGAAGCAAAATGTTTACAATTCTAAAACTGGAATGGATTCTCTAGTAGTAACACCTATATCACAAGTAAGTATATTCAAAAATCTGGTTCTAAGATTTCTAAAAATGTGTTGTTTTTATCATGATCATAATTATACAAATATTTGTATAACTGTATGCTTAAAAAAGTATTTATGTTTGTATTTTCATGCATTTTACATAGAATTCAAATTATATCACGATAAGTTGTCTTAAATAATGAACTATCAAAATCTATATAAAGTTTGTTCATTAGTTATCATCAAAAATTTTTTTTATATAAATTAAAAAATTAAATATACATAATTTATAAATTTACATTACAGATTTGTTTAGCTTAAAATTTTGAATGCATATTTGTATTTAATTATCTATAGATTTGATATTACTTTTTAATTGTCGTAAATTCATAATTTTGATGATATGGTAGGCTCAAGCAAAGCAGAGAGCGGGTCGTGCAGGACGGACAGGACCTGGGAAATGTTATAGACTGTATACAGAAAGATCATACAGAGATGAAATGCTAACCACACCAGTACCTGAAATTCAAAGGACAAATCTGGCTCATACAGTTTTGCAGCTGAAAGCTATGGGGATTAATGATCTGCTATCTTTTGATTTTATGGATGCACCTCCACCAGAAGTAAGTCTATTCAAAATTTTAGAACAAGATTTGGTTTCTAGACAATTTAGGTATTAAATCATAAAATATTTTTCTTTCTGCACTGATGCATATTTCTGAATGACATTACAGTAATGTTAATTGTTAAAATGCTATTAAAAGCAGTTAATGTCTTTTGATATATTTGATTGCAGTAAAAGGATGTGTGTATACTACTTTAGCAAGATTTTTAATTATATTTGTTCACCTAACTGTACATTCATACATTTTTAAAGATATTCTGGAAAGAAGAGAGAGAAATAAATTGAAATTCATAAATATTATTTTATTTGAATAAAATGTAATATTTTTTTTAATTACTTGGAAATTCCTCATTTCCATTGTGATCTGAAGGTTTGTTGAATGTTCTCAAAATAGTTATGAAGCTGAAATTACCTTATTCTATATATGGCAACTCGATTTCATTTATTTGAATGCTCATAATTTTTATGTACCTTAGAATCTTAATAACATTTCATTAAAATTATAATTGTTATTTCATTTCTTAAATTCGGAATAACAAATAATTCAAAGCATTCATAATTCAATTTTAAATGAATTTATGTTAATAGGTATGGAATAGTTTCTTTGAGGTGTAAAAAATTCAGAAATTCCATGGTAAAATGGTTCCCTAAAAAATAGAGAATCATTTCTGGATTGATGATACAATAATATTGATTATATTTTTATATAAAATATTATTCTATTGTTTGTTTTAATCTATTTTATTTTTATTAAATTTATTTTTATTTTTACAATAGTCTCTTATAATGGCCTTAGAACAATTACATTCCCTAAGTGCTCTTGATGATGAAGGTTTGCTAACTCGTCTAGGAAGAAGGGTAAGAAAATACTCATTATTCTTGATTTTAAGCTGTATTTTTTTTTTTTTTGCATTGATTTTTAAAATTTTATTTTTGCACTGACCATAAACAGAGTTCAATAATACATTTCTTTTCATTATATTTCAGGTTTTAATTCAGATGATTAATAATTTAATTTTCTCTGTAATTTGTGTGCTCAGTTATGTTAAAAAATCACAATTTACTTTCATCTGAATTGGTAAATATTTGGAACTATAGTAAAGCTGTGACACATAAAGCAACATTAAATTAACTTATTAAATTAATTTAAGAAAAAGAATAGCATTTGAGCAGAAAACATGAGTTAATTGAGTTTTTCCTATAATTTTCAGTATTTTCTAAATAAAAAAAAAAATGAAACTTTCTATATATTTTTTCTATTTGGTAATATTTAAATGATTTTTTATATATAAATTGTGTCCTCTGAAATTGTGAAATAATTATTAATTGTAGAAATAATTTTTTAATGCATATTTAGAATGGTTTAGTTTGTATGCTCAATTTTTTCAAAAGGTATTTAAATATATGTTTTAAAGTCTTTCCACTTCCACTAAAACCACTTTTGTCTAACCTCATTTTATTTAAAATTCATTTGAATTTCTTGCTTCTATAATCCTAGATGGCCGAATTTCCCATGGAACCTAATCTTTCAAAGATGCTCATCATGTCTGTTCATTTAGCATGCAGTGAAGAAATCCTCACTATAGTTTCAATGCTGTCTGTACAAAATGTATTTTACAGACCAAAGGTAAATTTTCTTACCTTATATTCAGATGTATGTGTAACCTTATATTCAGATTACCTTATATTCAGATGTGTGTGTATAGTTAGACCGGTAAAAACAGTTTTTTGAACACTTCTAATTTAGTAAAATGTAAAGTTTTAAAAACATCACACTCTGTTATTTATAAAAGACATACATATAAATTTATGATAGATTCTATTTATTGATTGAAAAGTCAACAAATGAGTAATGTATAAAAAATAGTGTGTATAAAATTGTTATCAGATTCTTATTTTGCATTCAAAATGTAGACAGTTTTGATCAAATTTTTCTTTATTTTTTAGTCATATAAATACCAGGTTTTTTCCTCTAAAAACCATTTTTATAAAAAGTAAAAATGGTTTTTAATATTATTTCACATCAGAATTTTTTTTCTATTCATGAGAGAAGATTTTAAATTTAGTAGTATATGAGCCATGATTATCATCAACTAAAGAATTGAAATATGAATCAAATTATAAACTTAGCAAGATTTATCTAATATATAATTAACATCTTTTTAAAAGAAATTTTGAAAAATCATTATATATGTTTTTAACTAGCACAACTACTTTCTCAAATAAAGTACTCCCTTTTTTTTATATATATATAGCATGAAGAAACATTTAATTCAAGTATTACAAATTATAATCAATTTATAATACTTGAACAGAAAAGTTAGTTGTTCATTTCTGGCTGTATTTACACATTATTTAAGATTTTTGAGAATCAACAGTACCAAGCTTATAAGTAAAAATATAAAATCAAATGCATATTAATTATGCAGGATGGAATTAAAAATTGTTATCCTTTCAATTTTCAACTTTTTGTGCAAAATGTTAAATTGAGTGTTCTGTCAGAAATTATAAAATAGACTTTTAACCAGATGCACAGAAATATTTATTTTAAAATAAAATTTCAAATAGATATAAATGCTTTTCTAAATACCTTTTAGAAAAGTTACTTATTATTTAATTAAAGGCTACGGTTCAATATTTTTCTGAATTTTTTACTAGGAGATTATCTGAAATTATTTTCTATTTTGTAGCACTTGGATCAATTCAGAATGGATTTTCAGTGATAAAAATTTCAATAAAAACTTGAATTACTTATTTTTTTTAAATATTTTTATATGTTATATAGATTTGTTTTATTTATTTATCATTCACATGTTTTCATTTGAAGGTATTGGCTTGTATTGAATTTTTTAAGCGTCATTTAAATTTGGTCCAACATATTTAGCGTTTATTCTCCTCTTTCTAATATGATTAGTCTGCTCTGATTTTTAATTTTATAACAGTCAACTATTGTATTATTATTTTAAGGGAAAATGCATTCTGATACGTATAAACATTTTAAAATGTTCTATTGCTGCATACATTATATATGCAACAAAATATCTAAATAAATTTGGAAAATCGTTGTAAAATGGAGGAATTTTGACAAAAAGTATTGTTGAGGTGGAGCATGAAAGTGATACAAATTTGCCATCATAAATCTACCATAGTTTAGCTAATTTTCATTAGTGATTATATCAAAATACAGTGGAAAACAAAATAGAAAAATTGCTTGGATTAGTTGATTATTTAAAATTATAATTGCATTAAATGTAAATAAATTGGTTATAAAATTGGTAAGTAAGAAATATGCAATAAAGAAAAGATTTTAATTTTAACATATTTGATTTATAAGTTTATTTTGTAAGTATTCAAACAAAATTTTTTTCATCTTATTTGTCCAGAGAGAGCAGTGCTTCTTAAACTTTTCACCTTGAAACCTATTTTCATCAAAAAAATTTTGCATTGGTAACTAAGAATAACATTAAATAATTATTATAGAATTTTAAAATATTATTAGATTATTATAGCGGAGTTTAATTCAAGATATTAACTTGTCAAATTTGAATGAAATCGATCGAGGAAAATTGTTGACACGATAGAAGGCGTGTTGATTTTCTTAACTTTTTTACCTGCAAATTTTGAAAGAATCTGAAAGTAGAAGTTTCTGTTAGAATTTTGTCTGTCCACATTTTTTCTCTCTTTGAAACCATTTAAATAAAAAGCTCAGATATAAGAGGAGGAACTGAGTCTTTTACATTCTTAAGAGCTTTGTATTAATGGTTCCTAAAACTTTAATTGAATGATTAAATTGAAAAATTTATTTCTTTTATAAGGATATTTAGGTGATGAATAATAGAATAATTTTTTGTTTCCTTAAAATGCTTGTTTGCTTTATTTTATTTAATCTTAATAAAATTAATATATAAAAGTTTTGTTTTAATTTATTATTTTTTTATACTTAATACTAAAAAAGACATTTTTTATATAAAAGTAGTTTGCTTATATAAATATAAAAAAAATTATTTAAAAGTATTTCTATAAGCATAAATATACTAATACCATCATGATGATAAATGCTGAATTTATTAGGACTTTTAATTTAAAGGTAGAAAAGGATTTTCTAAAAGATTTCTTATATTTACTGGTTATTAAATAACTCTGACTTTTGAGAATTGAATTTCTATTACACAGTAATTTGATTTGTTTTTATAGGATAAACAAGCTTTAGCTGATCAGAAGAAGGCTAAATTTAATCAACCTGAAGGAGATCATTTAACTTTGCTGGCTGTCTATAATTCCTGGAAAAATAACAAGTTTTCCAATGCATGGTGCTATGAAAATTTTGTACAGATACGAACTTTAAAACGTGCTCAAGATGTTCGAAAACAATTACTTGGGATTATGGATAGGTAATTATTTCTCTCACTTTTTGTTTGGCACTGTGAAATAAAAATGTAAAAAAATTAAAGAAATTATTTGTTGATTAGTTACTTTGAAAATTGTTTAATTTTCTTCACGATTTTGTAATCATGATTTCAGTTAGATTATTGTTCTGTTTTGATACTACATAGTGACTATTGGAATGGGCTTTGTAATTTTGATTAAATCAGATGATGAGGGTGTTTCCTGCATTAAATTTCTCTCTAAAATTCTGTAATGGTCCATCTTCAATATGTGATGCATGAATGAAATGAAATAGAAAATATTGAAGGAAAACTATCTGTTAAGATTTGTTCAGTCTTTAGTATATATATCCTGCTATCAAGATCCCTATTTATGTATAAAATGACAGATTTTATTCAAGGAAACTTTTTTCTAAATTCAATATTTTGCATGCATAATGAGACAATTACCAAATTGATAGGAACTTCAATAGATCACTCAATTACCAATTCTGTGAAGAGACTTAACTATTTGATTAAATTTCTGACTAAAGCTTTTAATTAGATTCATTCTATCATTCTGCTTTTTATATGATATATTCCAGAAGAATCTGGCAAGTTTCATATTACCGTAATTGTTTTCTGAAAAATTTCAAAGTAAACTTTTTTCCCAAGCACACATTTGATGCAGATTTTTATTTATTTGTTATAGTACAATATTGTACATCATTTTCTAATTGTGATGACATGAGAAACTAAAAATATTTTCTCTTTTTGTTCTCTTTGCATTTAAAATTTTGATGTTTTGAGAATTTCAGTTAATTTGATATGTGATATATTATTTTGATTAATCAAAGGTAAATTCCGCATAACGAGCACCTCACATAAAGAGCAAAATAAAATGTAAAGAAGTGATTTGTTAAACGAACATATTTCATAGAATGAATGCAGAGGAGACATTCTGACATTATATGCTAGGTTGACTTTTATTAATCTGTCTAGAGAGCTACTTTATAGAGAGTTTGCATATCTACATGAAACAAGTTTGGGTCAGATAGCTTATTGAATTCAACTCCGAGAGTTTCAGCATGTGCTTGTGAAGCCTTAATTAACGAAATTTTGTCTCCGATCAAGATTTTGGAGCAAGAGGTGGGTAGCAACAGCATTGATTAGCTGATGAAAAAACATAATCAAAACTACTAAATAACTTATGGACAGGGCTGCCGCGTGGGGGTGGCAAAATTGTTCACCGCACAAGGGCGCCTGGGCCAGGGGGGCACCAAACTTTATAGTACTTACAGTTTTTTAATTTAATGTTACTTAAAATAAAGTTGTTAATTATACGCTTGCAATTTTGCATGTTTTATATTTTCTAAGCAATAAAATGAGATTTTCTTTTATACTTTAATATTATTTTACTTTTGTTTTCCTTTCTGCGGGTTGTTTTCTTTTGTGTAAAACAAAATTTGATTGCCGATACAAACAACAATAACACGTTCCGTGTGGAGTTCGCGCTACCACACGGAACGGGTTAAAAATCTAAGAATTTGTAACATGTAACAACAGAAATTGGGAATGTTTTGTATCGGCATATATTTATTCTTTACGTGCTGTGAAGCTGTTGCGGCGCCACCGTGCGTTATGTGCTCTTGAATTAACAGGGAATACCTTTATTTTGAATCATATGCGTAGTCGCTGCTCATAAAGTGCGTACATTCTGTGAATTGCTTCGGATGCAAAGTACTGTTATTAATTGTTTTCAAATCATTTTTTGTTTATAATTGCTCCAAAAAATAGGATTATTATTTAGAGGTAAATGAACAATCTAAATATATTATTAGCATTATTTTCATAGCAGTAAAAATTCATAAAAAGAAACAATTCATTAAGAAAAACTTTTATCTTTGAAATTAATAAAATAATTCAAGAAGCAACTTTTTATTTATCTCTATAAAACCCAGATAAATCTTACTCTTAATTGGGCAGAATTTGATTTATCTATTTCTGATATACAATTACAATTTCCAAATAATCGAAAAAAATTATAAACAAATTACTAATAATTATAGCTTTTTTTCATTAAAAGTTTATACCTGAGATGTTTTCAATATTTCAATTGCTTATAACAAATGCTTTTTAGTAATTTGTATTAATATTGGTTTAATTTACTTAAATATTTTGAATCGGCAGAAAGAAGAAAAAATTTCACATTAAATTCTCAGAAATAAATTTCCTGCAAAAAAAAAAAAAAAAAAAAAAAATGTTTCTAAAATTTTAGTTAAATTAGTTTTTTTATCTGGATCTTTATTTAGTAGCAAAGGACATAAATGGGCTTTCGACTTTCAAATAGTATATTGAGAGAAAATCATATGATGCAGCACATAATTTGCTGCAGTGCAACAGAACCCTATAAAGGGGCTCCAAATTTCCATTTGAACAAGGGTGCCTAATACCCACGCGGTGGCCCTGCTTATGGAGCTATATTCTTTGCCACAGTAAAAAGTTGTAGAAGAGATTTAGTTATGAGAGGAAGAAATAAGAGCCTCATCTGAGCAACAGTTCTTTAGTGAAATAAAGGAAATGCTGAAAGCATGCGAAATAATCGCATCAAATGTTGAGAAGCATCGCTCTGATAAAACAGTGACTGTGCGCACTATTAACAATAATACTGTGTCTCACTGTTGCAAAATTTTTGAAGTGTATTCCAAAGACAAATGTCTTTAAACAATTTTCTTGCAGTAAATAATATTATATTATGTAATTATAAATTTATTTAAATATTTTTTTGGAATATAATACATTGTCCTATTTTATGTGGATTCCTACAGAATTTTTTTTTTTTTTTCACTTGGTGAGTACTTTGCTTTATGAATAAAATTCGGGAACGAATTATGCTTATTAAGTGAGGTCCCAATACACTTAGATCAACAAATTTTCTGCCATTTATTTCCTTTAAATGGAAACATATAAGGAACATAATTTCCTGATGTCAATAAATATAGTAATAAAAGTTATGCATTTTAAAACTATATTTTAAATAATGTGTAAGAAATTGGAAAATAATTTATTTATCATTAAGTATTTGTATTCAAATCTTTTATGAATTTTCTTTCATGCAGACATAAACTGGATGTTGTGTCTTGTGGTAAAACCACAGCTCGTGTTCAGAAAGCTATTTGCAGTGGGTTTTTTCGGAATGCTGCAAAGAAGGATCCTCAGGAAGGCTATCGCACCTTGGTGGATGGTCAAGTTGTGTACATCCATCCATCCAGTGCTCTCTTCAATCGTCAGCCTGAATGGTTTGTGTTTCATTTCATTTTAAATAAGCAACTATGATGTATTACTTGTGCCCATTGCTTAGTATTTTTACAAATTTTTAGTCAAATAGCCTCATTTTTTTTCCTCCCTTTTAAACATGTTGGCAAAAGAACATACATTCAAAACCAAATATATGGAAAAACAAAGCTTTTATTTTCCCATATATTTGCTCTGTTTCTTTGAAAATCACCTGTAATTAGAATAATCAAATATTTTTTATTCATAATAATGCTCAAAGATGATTGATATTTATCAGTGAATGTTCTGATTTCATTGGTTATGTCTAAGATTGATGCAGATGTTGCTGGAAAAATTGGTGTATAATAATCATAAGTATTTCTATATATCAAATGCAGATTACAGCTGTAAGATTTACTGGAAACTAAACCTCTAAGTTATTTCTTGGATATATTGTTAACATTCAATTTTATACAGACCAGTTAGATTGAATCCTTACTAGTACTGAATATAACAAAATTAGTGGGTAATGTCATGTAATATTTGATCATAAATTAAAATAGTAATATTTAATACTAAAAGTAATACTTTTTGTCTTTTATGCAAGTTAGGTAAATTTTGTAAAATTAATATATTTGTCAGATTTTTTAAACTTTTTCCATATGTATAACCACTAATCAGTAAAAAGTCATGAAGGTTATTTGCATTTTGTTATCGGCATGTAAATTGTGTCAAGCAATATAAGATGACTTATAAAAAAATATGTCTATAAATTATTATTATTGCAAAATATTAATATTTTTAATTTATTGTCTTTACATTACACATTAAGTAGCAGCACTCAGAAATTCACTTATTGATAATTTAAATGAGCAAAATGATTTGATGTTGTTTCTTCATCAGGGTGGTATACCATGAATTGGTACAGACGACCAAGGAATACATGCGAGAAGTAACAACTATCGATCCCAAGTGGATGGTGGAGTTTGCGCCTGCCTTCTATAAATTTGCCGATCCCACCAAACTCAGTAAACACAAGAAGCAGCTGAGACTGGAACCACTTTACAACAAATATGAGGAGCCTAATGCATGGAGAATATCCAGAGTCAGGAGAAGGAGGAATTAATTTAATTGAACAATTAGTTGCTGATAGACTGTAAATAGAAGATTGTACATAAATAAAGGTCTTTTATTTTTTATATATTGAATGTTTTTTTTTCTTTTTCTTATCTTCATGATTGTAGTCAATGGAGTTTATACAAATACATGTTAAATAGGAAGCTATTTCTTGCATTATTATTATTATTTTTTACTGATACAAGTATTAATTTGTTTAGCCAGTACAGACCTGATTATGAAAATAAACAAGTGTTTGCAAATTCTTTCTGAAATGTGAAATTCATATTTGAAGCACCTTTTAAAAGAAGTCTGTTGTAAAGAGAGTTTTCAAATATGAAACAAGAAAAAGAAAATTTTGAAACGACAGTTTTGGCAAGTTAAGAATCAATGATTAGGATAGTAGTAAAAATTTCAAATAAATTTTTATTTCTGGATTTTTGGGAAGGATGCTGTATGTTTTGATTTACTGTAATATGAAATGCTGCACAAATAAATATAATATAATTAAATTGAAAATTTTTGATTTAAATAAGCAATGAAGATTTTGGATGGGATGGAAATATGGGTTTTCTCCTCTAAGAGTGATTGACTTTTCTTAAATTAATCCACTGTTAAAGCATAAAAAAATAACATCATTTTTTTTAATTCTAAAAATATCAAAAGAAGTAAGAATAAACGAAAATAAATTAGCTTTAAAAATAATAATTCCCAATAAATGAAAAATATTTTTTTTTTAAGGTATCCTTATTAAAAATACATAGATTGCTGTGAAATGTTCTAAATTAGAGCTTTTCTGGCAGCATTAAAAATTTGGTGGATGTTAAATTGAGAATTTGAAATAAAACATTTTTATGGATGAATTCCATTAAATTATTTTCCTTAAGCATACCATTTTAACACGATCTAAATATCATAGATATAAAGACAAACAAATACAAAGTACATCAAAGTTGTTAACTTGTATGCTAGTCAACCAATTGCAGGGGGGGAGGGGAGTACACATTGCATTGAATTTGAAAACATGCAAAATATCCTGAGTATATTGTTCTGAAATTTAAATGATAGTTGATTTTTTAATTTGAATAACTTCAAGTGTGTGGCTCTTGTAAATCAAATTTAAGAAAATGAATTAAATTACTTTGAAAAATATCAGGGGAAAAAAAGAAACGTCTATCGTGGACCTAACCTTCTACCCATTATGAGCCTGCATTATCATGTAAACAATTGTCAACTTTGCCCGTTTTATAATTTAGGTTTAATATCCTACGATTAAATCGATTCCTTCTCTTAAACGCCGAAAAGAATCGGATTTTTTTTTATCCTTTTTATTGGCAACTGGTTTGTTCATTGATATTTTTAAGTGATTAATTTAAAAAACAATGGCTGAATGTTTAAATAAAAAATGTGCAGTTTGCAATTCTGCTAAATTCTGTTGTATTGCCAGAAGGAATAATTATATGCTATCTATTCTTTGAAAAGAGATTGTATTTCATATGAATCTCCCATATCATTATAATAGAAACTAATATTCCTATTAGCACAAGAGACAGTACTATATCTCCACGATGTTGTTCGCTATTCTGAATGGCGGACAATATTACTAATAGGAGGTGGTTTTTTTTAAACAGCTTAGAAATTATGACAGTTGAAATAAAACTTTAAATGCGAATTCACATAATCAAACAATTTGGAATGAATTTGTCGACACTTGCTCTCTAATAAAACTGTTACCTCTCTCTCTCTGAGTAACATTGTAAACCTAAGGTAAAGCAATGAATGCCGCGAATGTTAATACTTTTATTTGAGAGCCCAGCACATGAGAATTGCATGCTTCTTAAATAAAGAAAGAAAATCAAACATCCATTTTAGACGTCTATCATTTAAACGATTTAAGCGAAAATTTAGGTCTGAAAATAATCACTTGTCAAATTTAATTTACCTACGTTATTGCATTTTTGAGTACTTAATTTCATACGAAAGCAGATGCAACTAGATGGACAATCTCTTAACTAATATGCATTTAAGATATTAAGCCTGAGCTCCAAATTTTATCTTTGTAGCTCTATATGTTTTGAAGCTATTATGTTCATTTGTACTCGGATCTCTGGATAAATAAAGTTCTTCTAAATGGACTTCGTTCAACATTTGAAAGAAATTTAGAAAATTGGTCTTAAGTCAGTATACAAATTTCACCCGTGTAACTCACTCATAGCGTTCTTGAGTTATCGTCTTCACACACAGACAGACAAAAGTGTGTTTTTCGTTTTTGGAAGATCTTAAACACGAAAATTCCTCAGAATCTCGGATTTGGATTTTTTGACGATTACATTGTTTTCTCTTTATATATGAGAAAATAAAAAAGTGTAAAAAATTTGGAAATGAAGATTTGAGTACAATGCGTAATACGTTGTCCAGCCCGAATAATAATAATAATAAAAAAAAAATGAAGATGTCAATATTTTTAACCACTGTGATATTTAGCTGTTATTATACATAAAAAAAATAATTAAAAATAAAAAGAAGCACGAATAAATGAATCGAAGTGAATGAATCACAAGTCTCTATTTGTAAACAAACAAATGTAAACATGGAAGAAATTCGGAAACTTGAGTATTTATCTCTTGTTTCTAAAATATGTACAGAACTTGACAATCATTTGGGTATCAACGATAAAGATTTAGGTACATTTCTTTGCTACAGTCATTTTGTAGGATATATTTTTTAAAATTTTATTTATGTGCAAAGGAAGGAAGGAAGGAATGAGGTTTGTTTTCCGGCGTATGCTCCTGAACGGATTCTTAGCTTGTGCCGGGTTCACAAAAATCAAAACTCGAATATCACAAAAATTTTTTTAAAATCTGTCAGAAGCCACAAAGAAAGCCAACATAGCCTTCACTTTATCACGACCCTGTACGGAGAAATCACAAATCCAGTCAAAAGAGAGTGGAACACAACCCAACTTAGCACGGAGAGAATTTCTCGCTGACTCGTATCTACTGCAAGAAAGAACAAAATGTTCACAAGTTTCTGGAATCTGGCAATGGGCACAATTTGGTGATTCAATGAGCCTACATTTATGAAGAACTGCATTTACTGGAAGAGTCCTAGATATTAATCGTAATATTAAAACCTCATTACGTCTAGATAACTTAAGTTTTTTAAGATTGAAAGAAACAAGCCATTTGTATTTTTCATAGTATTTAGAATTTTCCCATTCTAAATCTTGTTTATGTCGTACGATTTTAGTATAAACTGAACAAGTGTCTTCGGGCGAGATCCAGTCACAAATATTTGAAGAAGTTAACGCTTGCTTAGCTAAATCATCAGCCCGTTCATTTTCTGCAATTCCAACGTGGGCAGGAGTGTATATCAGTTCTAACGAGGAACATGTCTTTAAGGCATCAAATATAACGCGGGCCACAAAAAGGGCACTTTTGGGAGAATGGAAATTTAGGCATCTCAGGGCTGTCAAATTAGATAAACTGTCAGTCAATAAAATATAATCTTTATGTTCTTTGACAAAGTTCATTACAGCCAGAGCTATGGCAAAACCCTCCCCTGAAAACACAGAGTTAATGTTGTGAACCGTTCCCTTAATGACTTCCTTCGAGGAGCAGTTTATAGCCGCCACCGCAGTAGAATTCTCATTCTTGGATGCGTCTGTGGCCAGTATAATTTGATTTGGGGATAGCTGTGATTTGAACTCGGCGAATAAACGTTTAATTGTAGTCGAATCCAAGCTCTTTTGTTGGAAGCCGAAGTCATGGGTTTTAATGGTAAAATGTTCACAATCATCCCAACTAACCGGGACCATAATCGGGATTATTTGGTCCAGGGACAGGTTTTTTTGATGGCAATATTCTTCTAAAGTGCCTGCGCAGGGAAGTCTTTGGAAAATTCGGTTAGAGATTACAGACTTCACCTCGGAAATTGATCTCGAAACTTCAGTGTATTCGCGGGCTGAGAACTGATTAACAAAGAATAACACGTTTTTCTTTTCAAACCTAAGTCTCATATTTATTTCATTTGATATTTTAAATAAAATTGGGATAGGTGTCCATCGTGGGAGTCCAAGAGCAAAACGAAGGATGTTGTTTTGAATCGTTTGTAAAGCTGCAAAACCAGCTTTATTCATCATGCCAACCGTATGTGCTCCAAATTCCATGGATTGTGAAATGCACGCATTGCAAATGTTTATCAAATTAGATGCGTTTGCACCCCATCTGGGAGCAGCCAAACTTTTGATCACATTTAACTTTTTAAAGGCTTTAGTTCTGATCTGGTCGATATGCGAACGGAAAGACAAGGTTGAAGCAAACTGAATGCCTAGATAGCGAACGTTATTAGACCAAGGGATACTACAGCCGTGAAAAAGGACTCCAAACCCCACTGGCGATTTACGAGATGAGAGGTTTATAATATTACTTTTCTGGGGAGCAATATCCATATGCCATTCGTCGCACCAGCTTTCCAGTTTAGTAACACAGAACCGCATCTTATTTTTGATCGCTTCGATATTGTTTTCTTCAACTAATATAAAAACGTCATCTGCATATATAAAGCAAAAAACATCATTGGGTAAAATGCTATATATGTCATTCATAAAAATTGTGAAGAGCAACGGAGAAAGAACACTTCCTTGCGGAACGCCCCTTTCATGCTTAAAAAGTGAGGAAGACACTCCTCTCCATGAAACAAATGCTTTCCTTTCATGTAAGAACTGTGAGATCCACAGGGCAATCTTACCCTTAATCCCCGATTGTAAAATTTTTAGCATCAAGCCGTCATGCCATACGTTGTCATACGCAGACTTTAGATCAAAAGACATACCATACACAAGTTTCTTATTAGCTCTGGCTGTTAAAATTTTATTGAACAGGGCTGCAGAGAGGCTGTCACAGCCTTTGTACGGGAGGAAACCAGCATGAAAAGGAGAGAAAAATCTTTTTTCCAAATAATACCGCAAAAGCCTGTCCAGAATAATCCGTTCAAAAATCTTTCCCAATACTGATGTTAACGCGATGGGTCTGTAGGATGTGATCTCTGCTGCATTTTTCTTGGGTTTTAAAATAGGAATAATCTTCGCTATTCTCCAGCTTTCTGGAACAATCGTGTTCGCCCATAAGTTATTGAATAAATCGAGAATTTTAAATTTATTTTCATCGGAAAGACAAGACAACATTTTCTTATTTATCTTGTCCATGCCAGGGGATTTGTTTTTTGTTCTTTTTAATGCGTTTTGGAATTCCCTAAAGGAAAACGGACGGTTCAAACTCATTTCATCATAATTTTCTGGATCATCTACTGAGAAATCTAAAGGAATACGCACATTTGGTGCTCTCTTAATTAAGTTAGCTGCAATTGCATTTGCTTGAGCAGTCGGCGCTATCAGAGTAGTACCCGAAGAGAGAACAAGATTGGATTTACAGGGAGACTCATCTTTGTTTAGTAGGGCTTTAACGATGCTAAAAGCCTGATGGGAAGAAGCTACCTCCTGACAAGTTTTCTCCCAAAAACTGCGTTTTTTATACTTAACATATTTTCTGAGAGCTGCCGCCATTTCTTTGTATGCAGTCCAGTTTAAGATGGAGGGATATGATTTCGCCTTTCTTAACAATTTCCTTTTGAGGGCCTTAAGGTAGTTACATCTAGCGTCCCACCAAGGACAGTGCGAGTGTGTTGATTTAGAAAACGAGTACGATGATGAGTTTGCGCTTACCTGGAAGATATTGGTAAGTCTATCAAGGGAAGAGACATCCCCATTACCTTGAAGAAGAGCATTGACCTTCTTTGAGAATTGGCCCCAATTGATGTATTTTCGAGTATAGATAGACTTTGCATCTAAATTGCAAAAGGAAATAAAAATGGGGCAGTGATCGCTGTCATACATATCATGCGAGATCTCAATATTAATCTTATTAATTATATCTGCGGAGCAGATGGACAAATCTAATAACGAAGGGGCTTGAGTCCCCTGGTATCTGGTATATTGTTTCGTGTTAAGCAAGCACATATGTTTTGTGCTAATCCAATCCAGGACCCGGTTTGCATCGGAAGATAAATGATCGCTCCCAAGTGCTGGATGGTGTATATTAAAATCCCCCAGTAAAACGAAAGGAGAAGAGATTTGCGAGTACAAGGATTCCAACCAGTTGTCATCAAATTTACCTCCAGGAGAGTAAAGATTGATAACCGTTAGTGGGAATTCTGAATTTGGTCCAATCCATATTTTAACCGCTAAGACCTCCACTGTTGACGGAGGAAGTGAGTGTGACAAAATCTGGGCAGGGATATTCTGTTCTACTGCAATTAACAATCCACCTCTAGTAGAATTTTGTCTTTCAGCTCGAAAGATTTTTTTGTTTTTAAGAGAAAAGGATGCAGACTCATTGAGCCATGTTTCCTGCAAAATTAAACACTGGGCCGCCGAAAAAGGGGGGGCCTGCAGCCAAGGGATCTTATTTTTGATCCCCCTAACATTCCACTGAATAAACCTCATGGAAAAAAATAAATAAAAAATAAAATTAATAAAAATTATAAAAAAAAGTAAAAACTTTTAATTTTTCCCTTTTTTTTTTTTTTTTTTTAATTATCCGATACCCGAGAAATCCTCCGCAACACTGAAATGATTTATTTCAGCGAGGGACCGTTGATCGTGCACAACGCCTGGGCTCAGAACGTGACTATATTCAAGATTGGATTCCAGAAGGGCAATTTTAGATTGTAGCGAGTCAATCGTTGCCCTTTGAGTCTCGATTTGTTTCCGGAGAGTAATATTCTCTTCTACTTGTTTCTCTAAATTTCCTTGAGTCTCCCCAATACGTGCAATGCACTGTCTGTTGACTTCTTGGAGTTTTACGAGTTCATTCCCTTGGGGTATTAGAGCAGAAATTAGTTTTGTTAAGTCTTGTAAAGCCGAGTAGAGGTCCGTTATTTGTTTTTTGGGGATTTCGGTACACTGGACCGGCTGATCGCCCTTAACCTTTTGTGCAAAAGATTGCGATTTCGCTATCCTCCTTGCTTCCTGAAATGATATGTCTTTTTCTCTAACCAGGTTTATAATCTCTTTTTCTAGATTGTAAAACCTACATTTTTTGTCGAGAGCGTCGTGAGTCTCTTCGCATCTAAAACATTTAGTGGGTACCTTACAATCCTCGGCATGTGAGCCCCCACAATTTTTACACCTCTTATCTTGTTGACACCGGAGTTGTGTATGACCAAATCTTAAGCATTTATAACAAACTTTAGGGTTTTCAATAAATTTGGACACTTTAAAGATAAGTCTGCCGATCTTTATTTCGGATCGATTAGTTTTCCCAATTTCTTCAATAAGAACAATTGGGATAGGTTCTGCCGTCCCCTTCTTTTTAAATCTAACTATTTTTGTTGCGATGATATCCTGTGAAGATAGTTCTTCATTAATTTCCACTATGCTGTAATCCGTGTCAACATCACGGATGATGTATTTTGTTACAATATTCGTATCAATGATACGAATCCTTGCTTCCGGAACACTCTTTACAAAATCAGTTACTTTCTCCACTGAGCTTAAGTGCCGAGTAACTAGAACCAATTTTTTGTATTTGTTTAGGGAAAAAGTGTCTTCTTTGTGGGTCAGTGGTCCGAACGTGGCATTGATTGATTTGGGTTTAATCCATGGCGACGGGCCATTATTACTATCAATGCACAATTTTATTTTGGGGCAACCCCTTTGAATTGCAATGTTTGCTTTGTCCCTCTCCGAGAACTCATTTGTAAGAATATAATTTAGTTTCCTATCCTTATATTTCCCCTCTGACTCAAAGTCTTCTGGTTTCCTCTTCGTCATTACTGACGAAGAATCTAATACGATGCAGCCAGAATCAAAACTAGTAGAAAACGAAACAATTAAAAGGAAAAACTAGAAAAATCCTACCTTTATTTTCCAGAATCCAGTGCCAGCCACCTTGGCACCCCAAAAATAAAGAGAAAAACTTCAGCTGAAGTCAACGCAAAAACTGAAAAGCAAGCTAGGGAACCACCCCCAACAGAAACACCATAATGGATTTGTTTAGAGAAAACAAAAATCAAAAGCTGCGAACAAATCAATGGCAAAAACAAACACTCGAAACAAGAAACAGCCTTCACTTCTAGCTGCCTTCCTTCCACGCACCAAAAATTAATACAGAAAGTAGAGCCGGAAAAACACAACCTTCTACCTTCCTTCCAAACCTCCTTCTCCCATCACAACCATACCAGTCTACAAATTACAAGAGACGACAGTAAACTTCTTATGTGCAAAATAATTGTGTTTGATTCTTATGTAAATAAGTGGTGCTTCTAATTATTTTATAAGAGTATCAGAGCAAATTATTGATGTATAATGTTTTTACCAATAGTGTAGATTCGCCTACTGTAGAAGCCTTACGTTGTTCTGTTTATCGTATTCTGCATTTTCCTAATTTTTTACCATCTTATCCAAAGTTTGAACTTTAATTGAAATAGAAGTGATTAAATTGCAATTAATACAAAAACTGTTTCATACTGAAGCTATTTATAAATGGGCAGTCTGTAAAAGACTTTTATCATTGCTTACTTTTAATTGTAAGTATCAGCTAAAAACATATAATTGCTTACTTACTTAATTGTAAGAATCAGAAAATTTTAAAAACCTAGTTAAAATAATGATCTACCCATCTTGAAAAAATAAAACCTTTTTTTTTGACAACAACAAACTATGAAACAAATGCTTCTTTACAATAATGAGATATATTATAAAATAAATGTAAAAATATTTTTAAAAATTAATTAAAAATACATAATTAACTAGGTGGTAATTAAATTAATATCATTGAAAATATAATTTTTTGAATTTGAAGATGGTATAAAATTTTGTTTTATAAGAATTTCAATAGTTATGGCAGAAAAAATATCAACATTTTATTTAAATTTTAATTAACTGTAATTTTCAAAAGTTCTAAGGTACACATTTTCCAAAGTATATATATGTCAAATTTGGTAGCTGTTTATTATAGCATAGAACTTATTTGCATAGAACAAGCATATATTTATTATAGCATAGTTTCTTATTTGCATAGAACAAGCTTCCTTCAGAATTCTTCTTTAAGATTTTTAAGTACTAATATTTATGAATAGAAATTATTATAATTTTATAAAATCAATATTATCACTCTTTGCAAAATTTAAGAGCATTGTTAATTTATTCATTGTTACAAAACTTTTGCTTCGAATATTGAAAATAAGACCAGTAATGAAACTTGCAACATATTATTTTCAAAAAAACGTTTGTATATATATATATATAACTCACAAAATCTGCTTCTACTACTGAAACATTTCACGGTTTTTTAAAATTTATCTTTTTGTTATTTCAGCTGAATTTGTCATTAATTTATCTGAAAAAAATGACACTTTTGAATCCTTCAAGCAAGCTCTTAATGATAATGGTGCAGAATTTACTGTAAGCATATTCTGACTTTTTTCATTTTTATTACATTTTATTGAAGAACACTGTATTATTTATTATTTGTGTATAAATAATATAATTTGCTAGCAAATGAATGCTATTTTATTTATTTTGTGTTATTGTACTATTAACTATTGTAAGTATTTCATATTTTTTAATTAATATTTAATCCTTTTGGGACTGGAGGCTTTAATCCTAGATGCACATATGGGACAGAGTGTACATGAGCTTAATCATCTGATCTTCGTGTTGCTAAGCTTAATTTTGAAGGGGGGAATCACAAAAAATAAAGTTTAAGTCCTAACGCTGTCAATTTTGCTACTTTTTTAGATTATTAGTTCATTCATAATATAAGCACATTCTTCCTCTGACAAATAGTGTTTTCTTGCTTTAATAAACTGAAAACCAGGTTTTTCTGTAATAAAAAGAGAATTGTACAAAATGTATCCAAAAGCATGCAAAATACAGCAGAACTGATAGTAAAACCCAAAAAGACTAGTTACAGTTACACAGTAATAACAAAAAAAGAATTTGGAGGGAGACTAGAAACGCGAATGATTCTACCAACTGGAAATTTACAGAATCCAGCTCTGTTTATTTACATTACTCTTACCCCCTCCCCCCACCATAGTTGATGAGTAAAATACCAAAACCGGGCAGAATATGAATAAACTGAAAGTCAGGAAACTAAAACTATATTTATTTCAAAAGTAATAGACATAAGGAGCCATCTAATAGCATTTAAAAATTGTTCCAGTTTAAAATGCACATATGCATCACTGTCCCACAAGTTCGATTTCCAGAAATGTGTGGGTAGTATGTTTGTAGGAGATGGATATATGATACACCCATTGTGAAAGGATTTAAAAAATATTTTTTTGTCATCTTACTGAGATTGTTTCATCACTAAAGCAATGTGAAGTAATGTTTGTTGCTATTATGTCTGCCCTAACATTGAAACCAAATTAATTGTTTTGATAATAGTCTAATCTTTGTTAGCTATAGGAGAAAAAAGGATTGAATAAAATTTATAATGATATATTACTATTAAGCAAATTCAAATCAGAATAATGAGAATAAATTTTGTTTTCATTATTTCATATTTTTTAATGAAAAAAGTCTATTCCATTCTGAGTTGATAATATCAAAAATATGAATGAAGTTTTGTACCTCAAAATTTTTACCCAGAAAAATTAGTTTATCTCAGCCTTTTGTTTGTGCATTATCTTCACTCTCTTAAGAATGTAATTATAAACAGTTAATTTGTAATATAAAATAGAATTAACTATATTCATGGGATAGATCTAATTGATTTTAAACATTATGCAAACTTGTTTATCTATAAATGAATTGTATTATTGCTGTATATGCAATGAAGCAAAACACAATGAAGTCTTTTTAAGCTACATTAATTTTATTTTCTAAAAAGGGAGAGAACAATAAACGTTTATAATTTCATGTAAGTCAAGTGCCTTTAGTGTAATGAAATACTTTTCTGATTCAATTGCAATATTGTACAAGCTTTGCTTAAATGTTTGCAAGACTTTTTGTTTTATCTACAATCTGCATTTAACCAGAATTACTATGATGAAATAGAATATTTTAATTAATAATTATTTATTGATAATTGATTTAATTTTTTAAAAGTTATAATTATAAATTCATTGAAATAAAAGATGCACAAATTTAGCAGAAAGTTTACAGATTATGTGATAGATCCTTAAAATTCAGTTAATATTCTTGAAGAAAATGAGTATTGTAATTTAGAAAATACCAGATCAATATAGTATAAAACATAATGTTTACTGAAAAAGAAAGTACATTGAAATTTTTGTAAATGTTTCTATTTGACCTAATACATATATTTAGTGGTTAATTTTAGCTTATAAGCAAGTGTCTGTAAATAATAAATTCATCCTTAAAGATAGTTACTATTTCTAAATTATTTTATATGCTATACATTTACTGTTGTGTTTCATTACTATTTCTGTAGTTTTGATTCTTTGTAAATTTTACTTTTTAAAATTTATATAAAGTATAATTTTTTACATTTTCAGGATTCTTTCATATCTTCTTTGCTTCGAATGATTAAACAGATGAAACCAAAAGACACTTCTCAATTTGATGAGAAAGGTGATAATTCTGCTGTTACTGTACCTGACTCTGAAATAATTGTAAGTTAATATAAAAAAAAAAGACATATAATTACATTATTTAGTAACATAAAAACTAATTAAGCCTATATATACATTGATACTTTTATTTACTATAACATTGGAAAGTAATCTAAACATTTTATTTTCTTTCAACAAATGAAAATTACTGTTTTTCTCCAATCAGATATGCACAATTTTTTTAGTTAAAAGCGGTACAAATCTGTAGTTTTATTAAATACATCTTATAAAATATTAAAAAGTTGTAAACTTTTAAAAATGACATGAAGTTATTAAATTCTTTATGTCCTAACCCCTGATTCTTTTCAGTTGAACTGTTCTATTTTTAATTTAGAGTTTAATTTCTCAATTTTCACCTCAGTAAATTTCTTTAAAAAGAATACCAGTAAATAATTTTATAGGAAACAAATAGTTAGTTTATTATTAGATTGATTCATTATTGTCAAACTACCTATAACTCTGTTTCTCATGACATAACTTTTGCTTTGCATTTTTTCTGCTTACAATTTTCTTAAGCCATTTATAATGCCTTTGTTATCTTGTATACAAGATAATAAAATTCGTATATTTAAATCTAGTTATCTTGCATACAAGATAACTAGAGTAGTTTTGATTAAATAGACTATGCAGCTAAAATGGTGGTATAAATGGGGGTTTGTGAAAAGTTTCAATTCTTCATTGCTTCTGTATGGTTGAAGAAAGAAACATGATTCATATTAGTGAATTAGTGCAGTAACATAATAAACCATTTTTGTATTAAAAGTGTTCTGATAGCCCCAATCTCTTAGAAGTTAAGAGTTAACCTAAGCAATTGAATTCATTAAAAAGTTATGAGGCATTTTCTTTAGCCCTTTTTCATCTGCATAACAATAACAATACAATAAAAAGAAAAAAAAAACATTATGTTGTTGCTGTGTTGTGACTTATGGCACTTTACAAGCCCGCTGACAGTTATCTCTCAGTGATTTAAGCTGAGTGACCTTCTTTTGTTTTTTAGTAATGTCAACTAGGACCAAAGTATGACTTAGGATTCGAACCCTTTAATCCAGATCACGGGGAAGACCCAATACCCCTATGCCACAACGCTTGCAATTTTACATTATTGTGTATTAATTTTTTTAAAAAAAGGGTATTTTTTTTTGTTAGTAACAATATATGGAATGCAGATTATGCATATGCTAAAGATGCTAAGTGAAAAAAATTTCATTGTCAATAAATTTATTTTATATAATCTTCATATGCTGAAGATGCTAAGTGAAAAAATGTTCATTGTCAATAAATTTATTTTGTATTATCTTCACAACATAATATTTCTATATTTCTACACTTATACATATTTTGACTGCTGTAGAGCAAAGGGAATATACGATGACAATTACTCTTTCAACTGTTGGAAAAATGCTGAAATTCTGATTAGCTGTAAAAAAAAAAAAAAAATTATTTTGTCAATCAGTATTATTTCAAAAAATTGATTACTACTAGTTTTTGTGACATTAAACTGATAAAATAATGTATTTATTTAAATGTAGTATTTCCTAATATTTTTTTGTTTGGGTGTCATGGTTTTAATTTATATAGCAACCTAATTTTAAAGTCCTACTGGAACAAAATACTTGTAAAAAAAAAGAAAGTATATATTGATGACATAAAAATTAGCATTTGTAAAAAAAAATTACTCTTTTTTAATTAATAAATGGTCAGCTAATTACTGATAACTCATCCTAACATGCTGTTCATAGTAGATTTTTATAAAGCATTATTTAGTTTCCAAGAAATTGATTTATTTTAATTTTCAATAATTTTCTTTAGAATTTATCAAGCGAGGATGAGAATATTGCAGAAGCTGCTGTAGCTGAACTTGAAGCTCTGAATCCAAATAAAAAGTAATTTTTTTGTTATTAGTATGGATGATCTTCTTTCTTTTAAATTGTTTTGATGTGTGACGAAAAATATCAGAAGCTTTTTAGCTGTTTAAAATTCATTGCTAATGATAAATTTCAACAAATTATTATTGCTTTATTTGTGTTTTATCATCATTAGTAGCACTTGATGTTTTTATAAATATATTGTTTTTATCTGTTTTCTCCATACATACTTAAATTTTTATATATTACTTTTGTAGAAATGTTACCTAAAAGATTTTATTTGTAAATATTAGAATGAGCAGGATAAGATCTTAAGTTTTTCTTTAAAATTCAATTTTTGATAAGTTGCAATAAGGATAAATTCATGTTATTTAATTTCAAACATGTAAAATTGCTTAATTATTAACATGTGACAGTCAGTGATAAAATTGTGTGTTTTTGCAAGATACTATTATTTAAATTTAATTTTAATTTTTCAATATTCAAACAGTTTTAGTCACAAAAAAGTTGAACCTTTCTTTTTATTTAAAATGTTAGTTTCTTATAATTTTTAAAAAAATTAAATATGATTTATAGGATTGTATATAAATATAAAATTCATTATTTATAAAAATATTTATTGAATCAAACTGCATAAAGTAATATTTAGACCATTTTTCATATTAGATGTATATGCCTAATACTAACTTTTCAAATATTAGGTAGTGGACCTGCTTATAATTTATATTCGCTTTATATATAAACCATATGTGAATTAAATGCTACGGAATTATTGAATTCTTAATATATATATTTTAAAAGTTCTCAATTAATTTTTCTTACACTAATCTTTCTAAAAAATATTATATTTCATTTTTTACAGACAGTATTAAAAATTGCACTTATCTAGGTTTAATTTGCAATAGCGGTTAATTTAATTTTTTAATTTAAACTTTTATTAACATGATGGTAACATGTTGCAAAAGCTAATTTTTTCCCATGCAGACATAAGATGCTCCTGTGTTATACTTTATTCTTATTTTTTGTGAAATAAATTTTTGAAAAATATGCTTAAAATATTATTTAAAACCTGATTAAATATAGACTTAATTTATATGTTAAAAAAACTGGTATCGTAAAAAGGCAATTTTTTGAATTTTAAGATGAATAAAATCTCTTTGTACCATAATATTTTTGAATGTTATAATAGGGAAATGCCAAAATTTCATTTCATTCTTAATAAAATAAAATTCCTATTAAAAAAAACTGGCTCCGAAATGAACACTATTGCTTTCCAAAATATACATGTACAAGTTTGGTAGTTCAGAGTCAACAGTTTAAACTGTATAGAATGACAACATACACATGCACACACATTCATCTATTATTTTAGGTTTGATTTATGTAATTATTATCTGATTTTTTTTGTTGTGATGACAATTTTATCATATATATATATATATATATATATATATATATATATATATATATATATATATATATATATATATTGCTCATTTTGTACAAGAAAGCATTCTACTGCAAAATATCACAAAATGATACATTCCAGATCTGGATCTCCATCCCACAAAAGGAAAAGCCGATGTTCACGCTCTCCTTCTCCAAAAAGACACAGCTACAGGAAATCAAAGTCTTCATCATCGCCTCCAGGCAGAGATTGTCAGCATGGTTATAAAAATAAGCATCGTTCTCATCATAAAAGATATGAGCGTGAGAGATCTCCACCTCTATCTCTGGAACCTATTGTTGGTCAGGTGAATTATATATTTTATTTTTATTCCTTTTGTTGGCAAATATGGCTGTCATTGTGTTCAAACATCTGATGTTTCTATACAAGATTATTTTGTAGTTTATTGCTATTAATGAATGAAATAGTTCATCTATCACTAATAAAAAAATTGATTATTTCAGATTTCTTTTTTCTTGTTTTCAGTGGCCAATAACCAATATAGGGGAGACCTGTGTACTTAGAGATCCACTCTTTAATCGGATAATGTTTAGTTTTAAGTTTTATTGCTGAATTGCATGAAGGGTAACACTAATTGCCTCTTTATAGCCATTTTAAAATTTTGTAGGAGAAACCTGTGGCAAATTATAAGTGACAAAATTTTTGGATAATTTAATGTAAAATTCTGCAATTCATCTATTTTATTATTGTACAAAGGTAATCAAATAAATGAAATAAATTCTCTTTGAGTTCTAAATGACGATTTTTTTGCAATATTAAGTACTAATTGAAATCAGTAGAAGACATTTTGTATGCAATTACATAATCTTGTATCTAGATGCTTGTGTTTAAGGACATAGATCAAAGTACAATAGCAATCATATTCTTTATGCTGTCATTTTATTAGATCTTTTCACAATAAATAACTTTCAATGTGTTGGACTTATAAAAAATATATTTGCTATTATTATTATTGCAGATTATTATTTAAGAGATAGCAGCACATTATTTTTTTGTTTTAATAAATATGAGCATTTATTATTTTTTATATTTTTAAAAGAAAAATTATAATTTTAAATAAAATTTATCACATATTTTAATGAAATCTTTACTTTTTATCCAACTTTTGTATTGCATATTTATAATTTATATATATTCCTCTTTAATTAAATTTTGATAATTATAGATTTAGATACCTAGAAATCCTGATGGAATAAAGAAATCATAACCTAATGCAAATATTGCAACTGCGACTACAGGAGCAGTTTTGAATGATCGAATTCCAATTTGGGCAGCAGCATAACAGTATAGAATAAGCAGAACAATATTGCATCGATTTTTGTTGGAAGATTAATTACAAAAATATAGAATTTAATTGTGCATATTCTAATCAATACATTGTTTTGGATGGCACTCACTAAAGATAAAGAGAATACCCTCTGTCAGTATTTTGTCTCTGTCTTGTTGTTGAGGTAGTCGAAAACCATGGAAATGTAGAAATTTGACAGATACTCCAGAATAAGGAAAAAAAAAAAAAAAAAGAATGGTTAAAAGAAGAGTTCTTAAAAACAACTGTGTTTGAAGTTGAGGCATCCAAAGAATTATCAGACATTATAGATTCTTCTGATTGCACTGACAATGCAAGTTCAGCAGTAACTGTTATAAGAGGATATTATTGAAAAAAGAGGATTTTTATTTAAAAAGATTACTAGACAGAAAAACTGGACATTTTTATATGATTGAAATAGATTTTAAAGTAGAACTATATGATGTTAAATATTTAAAAATATTGAATGCTTAAAAAAGTTTCTATATTTTGAAGATGTTTGTTTAGGCAACAGAAAATAACAATATTGCATTGAAATTGCTAAAAAAAATATCAATTAGTGCTTCGCTAAAAAAAATATCAATTAGTGCTTCAAAGTGATAATGCATGCTGCTGATATCTGGAATTAATATTTCAAATTATAATGTTGAATAATTTAGGAAAATACTTGTAGTTTACTAATAATTTTTTTGCATTTCAATTTAAATAGTTATTATTTGATAAATAAAACATAACCTGCTATTGTTTCTTTAATTAAATTCATATGTGTATGTTAGTTTTCTATTCATTACTGAGAAAAATCCAACTTTTGAAGAGTGATTTGTGGTACAATGAGATCTTGTACCTAGGGCCATTTGTAGAATTTCTTAAAAAAAAAAAAGCTTCTTTTAGACAGAATTTTTATTTTAAATAGAATTTATAATTTTAAGCAGTCCAATAGAAAATAGAATAAATATGTGTGCAGTATCAAGTTCACAATTTTAAACAGATTGATAACTTAGTATCCAGACATTGAAAAAAAAAAAAAAAAGTGGCCCTGAGTACTCAGATCTTCAATACTTTGTTATTATTTGCCTTCTTTAGAAAAATCTGAAGTTGTGGATTTATTCTCAGTATGTTAATAAATTTTTGTTCTGATTTTATTATTATATACTGATTAATTAGCAGAATATTTATGATAAAATTATCATTCCAATTAACCTATTTTTAAGGTATTTTCTGTAATTATATGCATTTTAGTTTGATTTAAAAAAATCAAAATGCTTTTGAATTATTTATGTGAAATAGGTTTTTATTAGTTAAAATGTAACAGTGATTGGAAAATCTTGTGGTGAAATTTGCTCAATATATATGTATATTTAAATAGTTTCTAAATACTGTTATGCTTACTTTATAATTAGTATCAGTTTATTAGATATCTTGAGATTTCAAGTGATCTTAGTAATGTTAATAGTACATGAAATTTCATTTTTAATTAGTTTTCAAATATTCTATACTAGATAAATTTCAAAGAATTAAATAAATTCAGTTTTATTTATTGTAAGTGCTAGTTGCAAAGTTAAGCGACAACATTTTGCTTTCATGTTGAGATTGTTTCTGAAGCATTTGTTTTTTTAAATTTCAAAATGATTAACAATTCTGCTTTTTTTTCTTTTTTTCTTCATAGGTATATAATGGAAAAGTTACAAACATAAAGCAATTTGGGTGTTTTATCCAATTAGAAGGTCTGAGAAAATGGTGGGAAGGATTGGTTCATATTTCTCAAGTAAGATATACTTTCAATTTTGCATTGTGATTGAAAGTATATTTAATAAAAGTGATTATGGAGACTAGAAATAAAATGTATTTTGTTCCTTTCTTTCTTAAATATGCTTAATTTAATGTTTTGTTATTCATAAAATACTACTTTTATTCTTAAATTTTCCTCAAATTTGGAACATATTTCTTTCAAAGCTTATTAATATTTTCCCTAGGAATATAAGTGTGCATTACACTATAAAGGGTTATGATTTTTATTAAAGGACGCTTTAGAAGATTTGAAATATTTTTTTAAAATTCATTTCAAATTAAAAATACATTTTTTCTATAACAAATATACTCATATTTGATGAAGACAAAAATATTTTCATGTCTGTTATTAATAAAAAAAATATCAGCTTAATTAATTCTCATAATACCATCACTAAAATTTTTTTTAGTTTCACAGTTTTGGAGTCAAAGTTTAAAGAAAACTTATTCAGTAACTTTTATTTGAAAAAAACACACCAAAAAAATATCATTTTTGTTTTATTTATAAGAATTAATTATTGTAGATATTATTGCATTTGTGGTATTGAAAATTACTGCAATTTTAAATTTTGCATATTAAATTTGTATAAAAATTTCTTACTTGTTGACTAATTCCAAAATTAATGTCATCGATATCTGTATAAAATGAATGCTATATAAAAATGATGTATATTTTTTTCTAAATGCGTGTTAAAATTTTTTCATTTTTAATGCTCTTAGAAATCTTAAATAAGGGAAGATTATCATTAGCACAATTATCAATTATAAAGCATGCAGATTTTTCTCTATTTTCTTAAATATTTATATTATATTAAATGTATATTTTATTATATTGTAGCTGTCTCGTGAGGGCCGTGTCACAAATGTTGAGGATATTGTGCAGAAAGGACAGAAAGTCAAAGTCAAAGTTCTCTCTTTTACTGGCCAAAAAACTAGTTTATCTTTGAAGGTAAAAGCAGTTATATTTAAAAATATAATACTTAAAGTGTCAACATTTTTATTGTGAAAATTGCAATATTTCATGTAATTTCTTAAAGAGGAAAAAGTTTAAAGCATATAATTTAAGCACACACACATTCTGCTGCCAAAATTTAGACCGATTTACACATTATATATATATATATATATATATATATATATATATATATATATATATATATATATATATATATATATATATATTTTAAAATTAAAACTTAAAAAATATTATTATTAATAAATATTAATATAAAAATTAAAAAATATATATAAAAACAGATTTAAACCAAATTCATACCGTAGCTCTTTTACAAAACTTTCATTTCTCTCAAATGGGATATAGTCAGGTGAAATTTTTTTGACTTATTCACTTCAATGAAGCAATTTTGATTTCTTTTTAAAATTTTGGTAGCAAGGCAGAATTTGATGAATTTGTAAAGAATAAGGGTTGGGGGAAAAGGATGAGGATTTGGTCTAGGGATGGAGAATGTTTTTATAAAAATTTTCATTAGAAGAAATGGATAGATTTTAAAACTCTCAGTCATTGTTCTTATATTGAAGGAATGATTTATTTATATTGTATCAATGATTCTAATCACAGAAGGAAGACCAAGCTGAGATCATGTTTTAAAAAAAAAAACTATTTTGAGCTGGAATTTCAATGGCTCTTCAGTTTGAATTCTCGCTAGAGGAACAAGACTAACTAACAGTCTTCGGAGGTTTCATTACGCTCTTTGAGATTTGTGATATTGAAGTATTCTCATCAGAGGAAGAAAAACAGTCATTGAAGTTTTGGAAATTACCATCTCTGTAGGTAGATAAAAGTAATTTCGACAACGTTTTTAAATTCATCATCTGGTCCTGTGAGGGACAAATTTTTGAAATCTTCAATCCTGCAGTCTCCTTTGGAAATGTATCTTTAATTATATATTTTGTAAATAAGTTAATGTTCAGGATTTAAATAATTCTTGTAATATTTAAAAAAATTTAAATATGATTAGTTGTAAATAAATATTCAGGAAGATAAAATTTTGTTATAACTCATTAAAAATTGCTCAATCATGAATCAAGGCCAATTTGATCACATTTATATACACAGTAAAATTATATCATAAATAATTAGTATTTGTATATACATTTGTTGGAAAATAAAAGATATATATGATAATTTTTTTTCAGTAAATTAACTACATTTTAAATCTATGTTTCATTCACCAAATTCAGTCTTAAATTTTTTCATTAAATTTTTTAAAATATCATACACAATTCATGATTATTTGCTGATCAAATTAATGATGCCATTAGTGCTTCTTCCGATGGAATTAAGATAGTAGTAATAATATTTTAAGGGCATTTCAAATTATTTCCTCTTTTTTTTCATATTGTTTTTATGAAATTTGGCTGTTCCTCTACTGTCACTTATTTTAAGAAGGAGTGTACAGTATTCAATCTGATAAAATTCTTTTAATTGAATAAAAAAGAAAATTATAGTATATAACTGTCTTGATATTATTATAATATTAAATAAATGAATAATTTAATATGCTGACTATTAATAGATATAAAAGATAAAAGTAAATTGAAAATGCTCAGTGAACCAGTTACCCAATATCTTCTTCTTCATCATCATCATCATCAATGCCCCATCAATAAGTTAGCTCATTTAGTTTTTTGCCTTTCTCTGTAATGCTTTCTCGTTGATTTAATTAGGAAACTAAGGTGTGCTCATATGAATGCAAATGACATGACTTTTTCATTACATCTTTTGTATTATTATTTTATTAATATTAATAGTCTTAAAACATTTGTACAGTTTGTGATTTTATCTTCTTTGTAACTTTGCATCAAAATTTTATTCCACTATAAAGTTTTCATTAAAAAAATAACTAAAAGGTTTTTATGCCTCTGGACCATAGCCCAGATTTTTGAAGCATAAGTCAGAATGACTCTGATATTAATTTTATACAATGATATTTCAGTTTTGTATTTGATAAGCTTAAATTTCAGATTTTTTTAAAACCATAAAATCTATAGTTAGCTGTGATTATCTTTTTTGTTAAAAAAAATTTCTAATAAAGCATTACTTTAAAAATGCTAAATTAAATAAAAAATGCAATAATTTTAAATATACATATAGAATTCAATTTATGATAAACATATCTGATAAATTTGAATGCTCTAACTTTCATGTCATTTTGCATTGCATTAAAAAAGAATGCTATGCCACCAGAGCTGCAAACGTTTAATGAAAATGAACTGTTATAACATTTAGAAATGAAACCAAATCTGACATTTCTTTGTTACCCTTGATAATCTTATGTAGACCATTCACAATTATCATATATTTGTTGTAAATAATTCTCTGCCTGAGATTATTTATGTGGAAACTTTGCAAGTTTAGTTCCAGAAGGTATTAATTTAAAAAAAAATGTTTCAGTGGAAGTTGTGTACATTTGTACTACTTAAATACTTAAAAAGAAACCAAGACTTTTCTCTAGTTATTTTTAACAATATCATTTAAATCTTGGCTAAACATATACTGAGTTTTTAATTTTCCTGTATCATTCATATTTAGAATATATCTACATTTAAATCTATAACATTTTTCTCTGAATCAACTGGATCATTTCTGGTTTATCAATCATTACTGCTTCATTAATTTTTGTTGACTACTTAAAACATATAGTTTTTAGACTACTTAAAACATATAGTATACAAAATATAGTTTTTTAATACAATTCCAATTCTTTTTGTGTTATTTCTAGGATGTGGATCAGGAAACAGGAGAAGACCTGAATCCAACTACTGTCAACTCAGAATCTATGAAAACAGTATCATCTCAGAACATTTTTAGAAATCCAGACCAGCCATCTAATTTTCCTTCTGTCTCTACAAATGATGATAGTGTTTGTTCTAGAAGGCATGTTCAACGTGTTTCTTCTCCAGAAAGATGGGAAATGAAACAAGTATTTATTAAATTTTTAAGATAAAATATTTCATTTATTTTTCATTGCTGCAGTCTCAAGAGATGTAATAGATCATATAGATATTCTATTATTTTTATGCTGCATGATTTTATATCCCATATTCAGTGTCTTTTGATTCCTGATTTTTAATAGTATTATGCTGATAAACAAATGGCACAAATTTAAAATGCAATATTTTTTTCCCATATAAATATATTTCTACTAGTAATAAACATGTAGGTGTGTGTTTGGTGCTCTACAAGTCAAACCATTTGACTTGTAGCTATCAAATTAGACACATATATATATGTGAGAGACAGGCAATATGTACTTCAATGTGATTTTTTTTGAAATTTTAATTAATTAAAAGTTGTGATGAATTTTGTTGTTTGTTGTATAAGAAAATATTATCGTGCAAAAATAAATATTAGAAAACTAGAATCAGAAATAAAAATAAATGTATGTGCTGGTGCTCTACAGGCCAGGCTATTTGACCTAAAGTTACTAAGTACATATATACTTCCGAGGATAAGAATATGCAGTTTGAATGTTTTAAAAATTTAATTAGAATTTTAATTAATTAAGAATTAAGCTGATAGATGTGATAGCTTCTGAAAATATTATTACACTAGAGTGAATTTTATACCATTTCAAATTTTAGAACATTGTCTTTTTAATGAGACTAATTTAGTAGTGAAATTTTTAAATACATTTTTTTTTGTTTATTTACCACCAATATATTATGTTGCTGCCATGAGATTCTAGCCTTTTTTATTGATTCATCAAAACTGAATCATGCAGTTTTCCTGTTGTTGAAAGCTAAGAACAGTTCTGTTTAATAAACTGTTTTCTGTACAGTTTACAAGGGGAATAAATAAGTGAAGTTATACAAAGTGCATAGTAAAGAATTGCTGCAAAGATTAAGCATTTTTTAATATCTTAGCCAAAGAAATTACCTTTGTACATGCTTGCAAATGCAGAACTGCACATTTTTTCAAGCATAAGATTTTTTTCTATTTTATAATAATGCCTAGTTTTTATTAAAAAGTAAGAAAAATAATATAAATATATATATTTTTAAATTTTAATATTTTTGTATTTGTACAATGTTTTCTATTTTTGAACAAAAGATATTCGTTTAGTTTGACAAAAATAAAATAAAGTAAAATAAAAGAAAAAATAAGAATAAATGATAATTCAAATAATTATTACCAAAAAGGTTACGCCATCATTTGTAGGAATGACAATAAAAATCTGTGAATTTTTTTCAACATTTATTAAAATTTACAACATACCTGTCAATTTGGATAAAAACATCTATTTCTGAAAATATCAACATTGATGTTAAAGCATAACATGTCCAAAAATTATTTGCTGGATTTTTATGTATATCCAGCAACTAATATAATTTAACATGTCTTGGGTGGAAAAAGTAAATTTTCTATTGTACTAGCTCACCATATTTAGAAAGCTGAAATATTTTATTTGCAGCCTCGTAAAACTAAGATCTTAAACATTCCAAGATGTCTATCATCATATGATTTGGCAAAACCGGCATGAAATTGATGATGAAACAATACCATGTTCTAATTGGGATTGAGTTTTATATAGATCAATTTTTCTCAGTAGAAAAGAATAGCAACTTTAGAAATGGTCAGAAAAACAAAATTGTTTTACCTCTTCTTACTTCTTAAATTTTATAAAGAACTTTTTAAAAATGTTTCATATTTTGAAAATTTAAATAAAATTTGCTTTTTAAACTATGTGCAAAAATAAATAGGATTTCTATATTTTAGTTTTTAAAATTTACAAGAAAACATGATTATATATCTTATGATAAAATGAAAATGATTTAACAATTCTTAGTTTTTATAAATAACAGAAAAAAATTTCATTAAGTTATAAAAAGGCTAGCTTTGTAATTAGAAGCAAAATGAAAGTAAAAAATGTTAATTGTCACAATATGATAAAAATATATTTGTCAAAACTAGTGCCAGGCATCAAGTGAAATTAACTATTTTAAGCTTAATTTAAAACAAAGAAAGAATTTTTTTTATCACATGACTCAGCATTTCTATGAAGCAGTGAGATTGTTTTTAATTTCCTTGGAATAAAAACAGTATTACAAATTATGTCCAAAACTAATTTTTTCAAAAATTGCTAAAACTAAGGAAAAAAAAAAAACCCAATTCATTAGCATATCATTTTGTTGTGTTCGAAATACGCAACTCACAGGTGCAAAACTTAATTTCGATTTTCAATCATGTTCTTTATTCAAAGCTTTTATTCAGATAGCTGTTTCTAATAAGCAGTATCTTTGGATCATTCTTCAATTTCTGAAGTTTTTTGATATTTATTCAGTGCACTTTTTTGGCATTAAGGGATAACAGCCTTTGTCGCCCCAAAACCCCATTTTCGTCATATTTCAGTCAATTAGTCAAAATAATACAACTTTTATGTTAACAGAATTTCATGCTTAAAAGTACTTTATTGTGAGAATTATTGGCATGAAATTATGATTAAATGATTTAATTGATTTTAAACACAACCAATATTTCTGGCAAATCAGCTGGCAAAACAATTAGAATAAATTGAAAATACTATTTTCTTTTTAGATTAGCTGTATTAAACTTTATCAAAAATTATTTAAAATGATCTGCAGTCCTTTCTATTATATTCGTGATAAGTGTTGAATGAAAAACAAAGATGTAAGCATTATAAAACACAATATTTTAAAACCTTGAAAATTCTTTTAGAAAATATCATGTCAAATGTTGTGTCATTATCTTACATGCATTTATATATATATATATTGCAAAGTAATTTTATTTTCCCCCTTAATAGCTTGTTTTGTTGATTATCCCATCAAGAAAATTTTGAATGCCAATTGTTCCTAATTTTTTTCTCCCTTGAATTGGATAGTATTAAAAATTTGATATAATTTCAGCTTTCATACACTCATTTTTTGCATTACAACTAATAATAAAGATGACTATATGTGTTGCAGTCTACAGGCTTGATTGTTTTGCCTACATCTTATAAATTTGTTACATATATACCTTAAATAATAAAAATGTACTACTTGAGCAATTTAAAAAAAAAAAAATTATTTTTTTACTAATACTAATTTAATAGGTGTGCTAATTTTTGCCAATTTTTGAAAATTTTTCCTTTGATTTCCATTGTTAGATTACATTTTTGTCCAGAAATTCAAATAATTTTCACTGTCTCATTTAATATTTAATTGTGCGATTTATTTCCATTTTTGGAAGAAGAAGGATTCTGTTTTACATTTGCATAGTTTACAAATAAAAAAAGTGAAGCATGGAATTCAGAAGATATTTACATTTTTGATTACTCCAATAGAAAGATTCATGTACACAATGAATAGAAGTAATAGAATTAAATTAATATTTAATGTGTAATTGTTTGGTAGAATCACAGATAAGAAGTTATCTAAATGAAAGGCTATTAATTAACTAAAGGCAACTAGTTTATCATATTTGTATCTCTGTGTCTCTCTTTTTTTTTGCTTCTTTTTTTCTTTTTTATAATACATTTATTTTAATTGATAATTTTTTTTGTTATTTATTTATGTACATATTTTCAATTTCCAGATGCTTGCTGCAAATGTCATTAATATGTCTGAATTGCCAGATTTTGATGAGACTTCTGGCATATTACCAAAAGAAGAAGATGATGGTGAGTAAAATTAAATAAATTTAATTATATAAAAATTTAATGACATAAAATGGTTTAAAAAATTGATATTTTTTTTTATATTTGTTCTATTTAGAAGAAGACATTGAGATAGAACTTGTTGAGGATGAACCTAGCTTTTTATCTGGACATGGTAAGACTAGTATGAGAGATTTAAGTCCTATTAGAGTAATGAAAGTAAGTCAAAGTATTTTTTTTAAATTTATGTATTTATTATTATTTGAATGATAAAGAAATTGCAATACTAGTATTTGCATATTAAATGAACACTTTAAAAATATTTTTAAAGTTTTTTTTAAATATTAGATGAAAATTATTACTTTTTTTGCATTTTTTTTTTGGTTCAATTATTTTTTGCTTGTTTATATAACTAAATTTCAGTTTGAAAAAAGTAAATTATAATGTGTGAAGCTGTATATAAAACATGAAAGTAGTTTTTACAAATATGAAATCTTGTTAAAAATCATTATAAATATTCTTATGTAATTATTTTAAGATTACTTTGATTTGGTTTGGTTGTAATTTATTGGTATTAGATACTCTTGGATATATATATATTGATAGAGGATATATTATGTCAAACTAATTGCTATGAACAGAAACAATTCAGAGATTTTTTTTTGTATTAAATGCAACTAACATGTGCTAAACTAACTAACAAATATCACATCAAACAAACAAACAAAAAATAAATAAATTAAAATATATTAAAAGTTCCATACTTGTCGACATATACTTCTTCTTTACTATAATTATCAGTTTGATTGAGATATTTAATGAAAGCTTAAGATTAATAACATGTAATTATTTAATATGCTAGTAATAGCCAAAAATGTATCCCATTTATCCAAAATAAAAAAAAAATAATGATATGCTGATATGAAACTGATTTCATTGAAAATATGAATCTAATTCTGAAAGTATTCAAAATGATATCTGGATGATAAAAAATGATTTTTATTATATTTTCAGAATCCAGATGGTTCCTTGGCGCAAGCTGCTATGATGCAATCTGCTTTGGCTAAAGAGCGTCGTGAGCAACAGCAGCAACAATTACGGGGAGCAGATTCAGTTCCAACTGACCTCAACAAGCACTGGATTGATCCTCTGCCTGAAGGTTGAAATCTGTCTTATTATGAAATTTATTTATAAGTAATGAAAAAAAAAAAGGGACATAGTTGAAAGAATATTTTATAATTATAATTATTTTTTAAAATCTATAATTGTAAAAGGAAATGTTTGTGTCCATGTGTAAAGACACAAACAGATTCAAATTGTATATTGCATTCAGACAGACCTATTGCATTTAAAATAATGGAGTTTTCATATACATGTACTTTTAATGGTAGTTTCCAAATAAACTGTGATGGCTAAATTTTAAATTAATTGCATAAAAATGTTTATTAATATTTTTTATTGACATATTTTTAGCATGCTTGCACATAATTTTATTTCTGATGATTGGGAGGCGGGAGGGCATTTTGACATTTTAAAAAGAAATTTGCATTTGTGTCTGGAATTCAATATATCAACTTTTGTTTCAGAAATGAATTATGTATTCAATAGGAAATATCTTTAATTTCTTTAGATAATATAAAAATTTTAATAAATTTTTAGCATTATAGGCAATTGTGCTTTAAATAAAACTTCCCTCAGAATTTGAAGGGGGGAAAAAAACTATAAATTGTAATTTTAAAAATGTCGAGTGTTAAATTACAAAAAAAAAAAAAAAAAAAAAAAAAACCACCCCAAAAAAGTTTTGTTTGTTTGTTGTTTGGGATCTTTATCCAAGCACAATGAAGCGAAACAAGTGAAAGGTTGAACATTATATGTATATTTCAAACAAGTAATATGCTTCTAAATACTAGCACAAACTACAGCAGTTACAGGGAAAATAAATTTCTCCAATAATTTGATAATAGGGACAACTCTATTAATATTCATTTATCTAAGAAAATTTGTTATTCGGACTACTTTATTTCTAGATCATTGAAAATTAGCATAAATTCACATCACAAAATAATTCTAATATCAGAGTGTTTGTTTCTTAACTTGTTCTGTTAATTATTTTATTCTATGAAGAGAAATATACTATTCATGTTTCTGAGGAATTGAATTTATAAAAATTTTAATATATTTTAAAAAATTATGAGAAAGCAATATATATAAAAACATATTAATTAAAACAGACATTTTAAATATTTTTTTCGAATTGTCAGCTTATGTTTCCAATGCATTTCTCTTTTATTATTTCCTTGCAATAATTTTTTTAAATACTTAAAAATTCAGTAAATTTTAGAATCTACGATGTTGATACCATCTTTATTATTGATGAATGTTAATTTATAATTTTGAAATGTCACTGTCATTAGCCAAACCATGGTAATTAATTCGTTATTATAGTATTTATAACAAAGTGGAATATTTATAATAAGAGATTGAGAATTTAAAGAAAATAGTTATGCTTTTGAAACGGCATTATAGTTTGAGTAATTATTACTCAATTACAACACATTATTTGCACAAATTTACGAGAAATTATGAACTATTTGCAATTAAAACTGTATCTCAAAAGTTTGAAATGATATTTTGGGTGTTATTTAATAATTTTATGTATTATATTTTACAGTGATAAATTACAATTTTCCATAATTGATATTGTTGATTAAATATTGAGTTAATTATTTTCTTAATGAATTCAATATTTCAATTGTATTTCTTACTTTTTTTTTAGCTGAAGGTCGTATATTAGCAGCAAATATTCGTGGCAATGGATTATCTACTCATGATATTCCAGAGTGGAAGAAACATATAAGTGGAGGTTCCAAAGCATCTTATGGCAAAAAAACGCAGCTCTCTATTTTAGAACAAAGACAAAGTCTTCCTATCTACAAACTGAAAGATGATCTTATTAAGGTATGTTATTAATTTCTTTGGCCTTAATTTTTACGTTAGTCATCTGTTCAGTTAAAAATAATATAGTATTTGATATTATGCCATTTTTATTTCATGTGCCTTTATAAGTTTTTAAATTTCCTGTGTATTTTCGTCTCATTTCCTTTTTTTTTTGTTTTGTATTGCTTATTTACTTATTACATACTTACTTGTATTACTTACAGATGAAAATACTAGTTTTTTTTTTTAAATGTCTGTAATTGAAAAATTGTTTTCAAACACATAAGCTAATATTTATCAACTGTTTTTATGAAAATTATTATTTAATAACGAAATAAATTCATTTATTTTTATCAATAAATATTATATTATATTTCGTCTCATTTCCTTTTTTTTTTGTATTATTTATTTACTTATTACATACTTACTTGTATTACTTGCAGATGAAAATACTAATTTTTTTTTTTTTTAAATGTCTGCAATTGAGAAATTGTTTCCAAACACATAAGCTAATATTTACCAACTGTTTTTATGAAAATTATTATTTAATAACCAAATAAATTAGTTTATTTTTATTAATAAATATTATATTTATTTGTCTAAATATATCTTAATTCAAATTTAAGTACAGATGACATATGCTTTAAGATGAAATCTGATTAGATTATAGTTTGTAAATTTTTATGCAATAATATATATATATTTTTTATTTCTGCCATTTTTTTTTTGCTATTTGTTGTACAAATAATGCATTTATTGAATTTTGTTTTAGTCAATATAAATAAATAAAGTAAAATAATTTTTTAAAAAAAGTAGTAAAAATAAATAAATAAATAAAATAAAATAAATAAACTCCATCATTTTTTAAAAATTCTAAGGCTATATAACTTTATAAAATATAAAATAAATGTAAAAATAAAGAAAATTAGTTTGATCATTATGGGAAGAATAGCTTTATTATTACGAAATTTTTTCTTTATTGTTTATATCCTACTAAAAATTTCTAATCTAAAATCTTCCTTTATTCAATCCATCACCCTAGTAGTACACCTATATTATACAATACTGTATGATATTAATCATTATTCGTAATGTATAATATTATTAAAAATTAAATAATATAATATTGCACAATATTGTATAATATTGTGCGACAATTTGCGCTACCTTGGAATAATATTCTTTTGGAGATCTTATTGAAAATTAGATTGTAATCAGAAG